>NW_009260837.1:209204-210540 GCF_000687185.1 Egretta garzetta | reverse complement strand
TCCTGCCGCTGCCTTGCCGCGCTTGGCAGCGCCTGCCCCGCACAGACTTTTGGTTTTTTCCAGAGCCGCTTTCCAAATGCTGATTTCTGCCCTCGTCTCCCGTTGCTGTGATTTATTCTGGGTGCGGGTGTGGGATCTGCCAGGCCCTCAGCAACCTGCTGCCCTGGATGCCCGTGCCCTGCCCAGCTCTGGGCAGGCAGGCAGCGCATACCCAGCCGCTCCTGGGGAGCACAGATGTCCTTGAGGACAGCCACATACCCTGCAAGAGCAGGCAATGATCCCCCGAACCCATGCCCAAGCATCACCATCATCAGAAGACACAGGGAAGAATTACCTTTGCCTTCCCGGTTCCTCCTGAGCTACCATGCAGGGAATGAGCACCCATCCCACCATAGTGAGCAGGCAGGAGGGGAGGCTCTTCCAAGGGCAGAGCTTCTTCTGCCTGCTCTGTACCCTGCCACTGCAAGGCTTGACCCTGCCCCAGAGGCTGCCTCAGCCCACAGGGCCCACAGAAACCTGCTGTGCCCCATCCGTGCCTCCCCTTGGGAGCTGGGGGCCAGAGCTGGCGCCTGCCCAGCCAGAGGGGATCACCCTGCCATGCCAGAGGGGCTGGGAGAGGGGAATGAGAAGACAACAGGGCAAAAACTTGTATGAAGCTGCAAACAGTTGCAATCAGCTTCCCATTTCACCAGAGTGAGCAGGAGCCCTCATGAGCTTGTTTTTGATCCAGCCTGCCACTTTCTCAAGTCTCCTTTTGCTCTAGTATAATTATAACAATACTTCCCAGGTCATAAACAGTTCAGCTGGGCACGGCAATGATTGGAGCTGCGTGGTTTGCAGCAAGCCCCTAATAAGCATGTTAGCGCAGTCTAACAGGAGGCATTTGTCGCACACTGTCCCCACATGTTCCCATTCCCCCCCCCGCCCGGCTGTTTCTGAGTGCTCTGGACAGGGCGGGTACCGTGGAACAGGGCTTTGCCCAAAGGCCTGTGGAAGTGCAGGGTGCATGGCCCACGCAGAAGTGCTCCTATGGTCATTTATGCCCTTTTCTAGGCTTTGTTTTCTCGGCCAGGGACTGGCAGCAAGTTGGTTGTGGAGTTTTTTTTCCCACCGTGGGGACAGAGATTTTTCTCCCTGAAGGATGAGGAGTCTTCAGTGCATTGCCCTTCCCCAGCCTCTCTCCTGGTTCCCTTCAGCAACCGGAGAAGTTACAATCGGGTTGGTGAACCCCGATGCCAGGGTGCCCCTCTTCCAAGGGACCCCCTTCCCCAACCCGTCTGGCTGTGTGACGTCGCAGAGAGCGGCCGTGACGTCACGCGCCCGTGACGGAGGGGTG
>NW_009260837.1:206962-207200 GCF_000687185.1 Egretta garzetta | reverse complement strand
TGGGTTTCTAGGTGGGTCCTCCCCCGCGCCCCCGGGTCCGTGCTCTCTGGGACTCGGATTCCACAGCTACGGTGGGAAATTCCCGGTACTGGGTGATGCAGAGGCGTCCGATTGGGCTGGAGTGCGCCAGACAGAGCGCTGCTGTCCTGCGGTGTTTGACCTCCCCCTCTCTGCCTCCAAACCAAAACAAACGGGGGAAACCGGGGCTCGTCCGGCTTCGTCGGGCGCCTCCTGTAAT
>NW_009260837.1:206506-206890 GCF_000687185.1 Egretta garzetta | reverse complement strand
CTGGGGAGGGGATTCAAAAGGGACTACCGCTGCCAGTCAAGGGCTGGCCGGGGGATGTTTGTTAGGGTCGGTTTTGCTAACGAGGCGGCTGAGGCTGAGCCGTCTGCGGCTGATTTTTTTTTTTTTGCCGGAACAGGTGGGATAGGAGGTGATGAGAGGACGCGTTAGCTCCGGCGGGTTGTCAGCCGTAGCTCGGCGGGTTGACTGGCGAGCGCGGACCAGACCTTTCGGGTCAGCTTTACAAAGTAAAGACTAAGGAGCACAGTCAGGAGGCACCGAAACCGAGTAATCCCGAGGAGCTGTTTTTACTGCCGAATTTCCACCTTAACGATTGCATCAGCTCGCACTTTTAACGGCGGTGCTGGCTGGTAGGAGCAGGTTATG
>NW_009260837.1:144162-205206 GCF_000687185.1 Egretta garzetta | reverse complement strand
CTCCCAGATGACCCTGGTGCAGGTAAGGGACGCCCCTACCCCCACCTCCGGGTGTTCCGTGGACGGGGGGTGGGACAGGGTCAGCATCAGCCCAAGCCCCCCTGTGAGCTGAGCAAGGGGCGGCGCTGGGCATCGGGAGGCATCAGCGCAGCCAGCAGGGCCAGGGGTCCCGAGCTCATCCTTCCCTCCGCCCTCCCCAGGGCTCCCCCTCCAGCAGGACTGTATCCCTCAAACAGGAGTTCCCACATCTGGGCTATCCTGGTCGGGGGAGTGCTAAAGACAGTCGGCAAAAGGCGTGTGTATGGTTTCCCTCCTAGGAAAAGATGCCCTCATCCTTTAATCTCATTCATAAATACAGTGCAACTATTTTCGCTTAGTCTTTAAAAATCTTAAGGTAAAAAAAAACCCCAATCAGTAATGGGAGGTTTCAGCACAGAATAGGAGCTGTTGGGGAAATTGCAGGGAGCTACGCTTTTCCCTTTTGCAAATGGGCTAGAATGGAAACAGTTGTGTTGTTCTGACAGCAAGCATCACCTGTTGCACAGGCGCTAGCCTTGCCGTGCACGCTGTGTGCAGCGGCTCAGCGCGCAGTCACTGCGCTTCGCAGTCTCGCAGGATTTATCGTTACGGTGTAATTAGACGTGGGGAGTAATTGTTTTGCTCTCAGGTAAAACTCCCCCGAAACGACTGGCAGCTGTGTTGCAGTAAGAGGTGTAAAGTTGGCTTCGAACATTTATAAATCGTACTTCTGTGTTCTCTTTGCCATCTGGCACTCTGTCGAAATACGTGGTTAAACGCTATCGGTTGCTGAGTGATGCGCGCTCAGGTCTGGATGCTGCAAAGATTTACGTGTTGTGAAGAATCTAATTCCCTTCCTGGGAGCTACTGTGAGGTGCATAAAAGGAAACACGTGTGTTTGCGGGATCAGGTCCTCAGGGCTCTGCCTACCGCATTATCTGTCACTTTGCAAAGGACGCGAAGATACCAAAATAACGTGAAGTATTAGAAAAAGAAGGTGGAAATTCAGCGTTACTCCTTTGATTATTCCCTCAGAACAGCCGGTGCTAGGAACTTCAGTGCTAGTAACAGCAAAATGGGAAACTTTTACACTTCAGTACCTCACTGTGAAACTATTGCACTAGAAAAAACACTACAGCTTTGACAAAAATAATATTAACGTCTCAGAAAATGCCAGTTATAACTGGAAGATATAGCTAAAACAACTTCTCTTGCTTTTAAAAAATATACATGAAAGGTTTGCTCAGACTTTTAAAAATATGATTACATAAACACTATCCATTCAATGCCGCAATTCAATGGGAGTAGTTTATTGGGCTATGGCTTTTAGAATATTCCTGTATTTTTACATGAGATTTAAAACACACATCCAGAATACATGCTGGGAGACTTTCACATTAGTGACATCTTGAGGAGTTCTTCTCCTGCTCTTCTATAAACTCCTCGGAACGAACAGACAAGGGAAAAAAAAAAAACCTGTGCATTTTTTTCAATATTTCTCTTGTGGCAGCTTTGATAAATCCTGGTGGGGATGTGCTGCGTTAGCCTCTATAAAAGCCTTGAGTGAGCTGTGGCCACTACTCCACAGAGCTTTACGATCTACATGAGGTGTAGAATCAAATTAAAAAGAATCACAGAGGGCTACATCTACCATTGTTAGACTCCTGTGACTCTAGTGGATTTATGCTGAAGCTGAATTTGACCAGCCTTATTCCTGTGAACTGTAATATTTGAAAGAGCTGTGCAAACCAGCCCATCTATCTTCATTTACAGAAGCACACTATCAAAAAGAAACCCCAGATGTTTCTTCCATCGTTTGGGTGCAATGCTCTTTTCATTCAGGAATACTATAGCATCTGTACGAGAGGTAAATGCATGTGTCTGGCACCAGCAGTAATTCCTGAGCCTGGAAGAACAAAACACCACACACCCCACATCTACTTTTAGGATGCCCAGAAAGAACAAGACTGTAATCCAGATCAAAATTCTTGTTCTCTGAGAGTGAGAGTGCCAGGCTGTGATCTCAATCACCCTGGGTGCATCTGAAATAGCTTCCCCGAAGGCTGTGCTCTTTCAGCTGAGTGGGATAACCAAGAGCAGGCTTGGGGTTGGGCTTCAGCATCTGTTGGAAAGCTTTGCTTCTCTCCCAGGAGGGGCGCTTTGCAGAAGCGTCAACCAGGGTCTCTTGTGATTGCTTTTCTAATCTAGTAACACCAGACACCACCGGAGAACCAGGAATCAGCGAATGATGTTTTCTCCGGGTTACACGCCTCCACGCTGGTTGACCTGTCTCATATGTCCTACTCTTCTTCCATTTCTCGGTGCTGTCCTGCAGTGTTTGCTCTCGGTGGGACCGTTCGCTTGCCCCATAGCCTTCCAGTCCTGTGGAGGCTGCTGTCTGCTGACAGCTACTACCTCATCCCAGTGTCCCTCGTGTGTGGACACCTTGTCGCTGGAAGCCCTAGGGAAGACAAAAGATACTGTTGAAAATCCCTTTGAGCTTCTGCCAAAATGCCGTTTAGGGAATGAATGGTCGGGTTTTTTGTTTTTCACCTGACTGCTGACCTTGGAAAAGCTCTTCAGCAGCTGCCTGGAAGATGATGTTGGTCACAGTGATATTGATAATACGGCTGTGACTCTTCTCCACGTGCTTTTCTTTCATCGAATGAACCTTATTCCAGTATGTACCATCTATCCAAAGCAGCTTTTGCAGGGCTGTGGCACAGTTACAACTGATCCTCCTGTGAGACAAGGAGGTGAACACCCAGCCCTGATTTCTACTGTTATTATTAGGACAGTATCTGCATGTCAAATCTTCCACGATTTTATTTTCATGTTTTGCTATCACCCAGTTGGCTGATTTTAAATTAATTTATTCTACCTCACTAATACTTTGGCTTAATCCCCTGTTCCTGGGTGCAGTGGGATGGCAAGGGGGGGGCTGTTCCAGCTGCGTGCCCAACGGAACTGCAGAGGGAAAGTCAAACTCCTTCAAGGAGGTAGGATTTCGCAGGAATCATAAATCATCCTGTTTCTTAATAAGTAGTAGCAAAACCCGGGGCAAATTCTGGGCTGACTTACTCCTCAGCAGGCCAACAAGGTCTTCAAGAGTCCTCAAGGCAAATGTTATTGCAGCCTTCAGTCCAGGAGTCCAAAGTTTTTTACTTCCCCATTTGCCAAAGCAGGAAACCAAAAAAGCAATATAGTTTGAAAAGGCATTTTATGTTTTATTCCAATTAGATTCCAATTCAGAATCCAATAATTTGTCCTATTAATATGCTATTAATATGCTACATTTTCATTTGTATTATTACCACAGTGCTTGATTTATTTGGTTTTAAATTTTGGTTTAGGTGTTCTTGTGAAATAAAGAAGAAAAATGGCTGTATATTCCTTCCAGAAAGAAATATGAATGGCCGTATTGTTGAAGAGAAGTTTTTTGCAATACTAGGATTAATATATCGGTCATGCGCTGCTATGGATTTAATAGTATTCAGATTCATAAAGGCATATCTGGATTACTGGAGGAGCAGTGCAGGCAAATCAAACAGCCTGATTTCTGTTCCCTTTCTGAACCTTTGGCCACTCTTAAGCAGTGAAGCAGAACAAATTACAATAAAATCGAAGAATCTCTTCAGAAGCAAAGCCAGTGGGTCAGTATTTCATGATGTCGATATAAGTACCTGATGGTCTTTGGGAATGACTGCGCTGCCGTAAAACGTGAATGCTGGAAAGCACATCTATTACCGTTCTCCTTGGGTTTTGTCTTTTTACTTCTTGAAAAACCGCGTGATCGTTACTTTACAAGGAGAGGTGAGTTTCATCACGCGTTTTTTCGAGGTACTTAGTTCTTCAGGAGGTTTCTGAGACAAGGATTTCCCCACTGGGTTGTATGTAAATCATTGTTTTGCGTTTTTTTATTATTTTTGGAGATCACCGTAGTGTAACTTGGGGCCATCATAAAGGATGGCTGGCTTTTGGCAGCTGAAGTTGTTTCTTTTTGGAATAGCTCAAGTAAGCGTGGTGCAAACAGGCACTTGTGGTGAGTGGGACCTAGGGGGGTAGGCGTGCAACTTTTTAAAGACCGTGTGGATACACAAGGTAACACTTGGTTGAAATTAGTGGCAAAACTGTCCTTGGCTTTACAGGAACCAGGAAGAGCCCGTAATACCCCAGCCAGGGCTGGAGTTCAGGACGAGCGTGCTGTCTGGTGCAGCCTCTTCCAGGCCACACACCTGGAGCTTCTCCAGGACTGAGGAGTGGGGAGAGGTGTTCAATCTCTTGATGTCTTTAAAGATCAAGATTTTCCAGCAACATACACCAGTGCCCGAGAGCAGGAAAGCACCCCAAGATACCACGCTGTAGATCTTGCCTAAAAATCTCTTGAGTGGATTTGCCTTCAGCTTCCACAGGCCTTGGTGTAATTGCTTTTGGGAGAAGAATTTCTGGAGTGACAGCCTGCTATTTTCTGTTTTAGCAGAAAGCTCTCTTGTAAATGCTGACTTAAGGTTCTTTCATAATGATCAAATACTACTATTTCCTCCTCTCATAGCAGAAGACTTAAAATATGACTCATCTTTTCATATTGATATGCGGAAAGCGCAGCTTTGGCATGGGAAGAATGAGCCCAAAATAAACCAAGAGTACCATGCAAAAATCACTCCTGCTAAATTTAATTGCTTTTATGTATGAGTCACACTAATACTACCCTATCTTTCTTTTCTGTATGTGGTGCTTCACTGATGAAATATTTCAGTATGTAATGAAATGGAGCATAATGAACCTCTTTCTAGTGAGATGTTGGAAAGCTGTCAGTTCTGCAAGATGCTGCCGTAGCTGCTGTAATATTCAGTGGGATCCTGGATTGATCCATCTCTGTCGTGACATACCTGATTTCAGAGTGTTACTAAACCATGCAGCAGCCAGGTGACTGCTGCTTCCGCTGAGCAGTCTGCAGTGAGGTCGTTAACGGCGTTAGAAAGTGGATGGATTCCAGCCCACCCTTTCTGGTTTACTGCAATGATTGCTGTGTCAATATGATGAATATAAACAAGTAGCCTTGGAAGAGAATGAAAACTGCTTACTCTTCTCTGCCAGCTACAGTTTTGGTCTTCTAACCTGCCATAGCAAACTACATGGTTTGTGAAGTTATGTGTTTGGCATCTGAGCGCTGATCCGGGGCTCACTGTATTTTGGTGGAACCCTGTTTCCTGTAAACGTGATTTCAAGTAAAATCAAAGTGACAGGCTTGAGGCGCCACTGCTAAATTCTGGGTGGGACTCTGAACCGAAGTTCTGTGTTTCCTTTAAGCAGATAGTGTTTATTTTTCTCGTAATCACCCTAGAAGAGATTATCAGTCCAGAATAATTAGCCAAATACTTATGTGCAATTTATACAACCTCAGCTACAATAGACAGATGACAAAACTAGAGCCAAAACCCAACACTGGGGTCTACAGTTCAGCTCTGTAGTAGGTGGGGTTGCAGGTATTGATAAAAAATGCGTTAACGTGCTTTGCAGGTTACCATAAATCAAACGGTGTGATTGTTCCCATATCAGAATATGACTGCAGTGCTCTCAGCTTCCCCTGTCTGCACTTTTCAGAACACAAAGATGGGAGCAGGGCTATAGACTCTCCTGACATTCTTTACATTCTCCTTTGCAAGTAATGCTACTCTGCCTCCTTCTTACAGAGGTCATGTCAAAATACACTTACTCCTGCAAGGAGTAAATAGCATTTTTAAGACCTGATTTATCATTAAACAAATATTGTTAGAGTGTAGGTAGCTTGCCTCTGCTCTTGCTCGTAGTAAGGTTATGGTAAGGTCACTCTGTCAGTATCAGTATTTCCTATTTTATGTATTTTTAAGTTACAGTAGAATCGAGGCCAGCATTTTCTCAGGTATGCTTTCATGCAAAGTCACTGCAAGTACACGCATCCCATTTGGGGGCTGATTAGCACTGCTGGCACAGCAGACTGTACCATGCCCATTTGCTGCTTTGGTACCTGAGGCACTGTGAAATCCTTGTGTTTGAGCCTGACTTTGCGGTGACCCTGTATGCTAGCAGGATACTAACGTGTATCTGTTTTGCAGTGTCAAACTAGAAAATGCTCTGCAGCTGAGGAGTGAAGACAAGCCAGTCTCTTGTTTAGCAGTCCCTGCGTGAGGAATCTGCATCTTCACTGCTTTTTAGAATTTCCATAACAGAAAGAGCTCATAAAAGCTGCTGCTCTGTAGAGCAAATAGTTGATTCCTGCAGTGACTCAAAGCAGATTATATTCTGTGTAAGACTTCCCTGGTACCCACTAGCTGTCAGAGTACTGATAAGGCACGAGGGAGAATATGGGCTTTTGTATAATCACATTCAGAATGTTTTTTTCTGTTCAGCAGCCTTATTGTAGCCTACATAAATGTCAAAGGCAAATTACCTAACATTAGCTCTTAGTTTTCATGTAGGATGTTAGGAATATAGCAAAGATTCGTATTGAAAGTTTAGGGCGTTATCTTTAAAAAAAAAAAAGCAAGATGGATATAAAATTAGTATTTCAGGATACCTTAATTAAAGCCTTGTTAGTAGTGAGGATTTGCTAATACTTGGGAAGGGTGGAAAGCCTGAACCTGCCTTCTTGTCTGAGGTTCCTGCTCTGCTCAGTGTAGTTTCATGGACTCCTGTTTATGTCTCCCTTGTTTGTCATTTTATTAGGATATACACAAAGCTCATCAAAACCATATGGGTTAGATTTGTTTATCTGCATCATTTTCAAGGGAAACTAATACATTCATTTGTATGCAGGTATCAAACTGGTTTGCCAATGCAAGACGTCGCCTGAAGAATACTGTCAGGCAACCAGATCTTAGCTGGGCTTTACGAATAAAACTGTACAACAAATACGTTCAAGGAAATGCTGAACGACTCAGCGTGAGCAGTGATGACTCATGCTCTGAAGGTTTGTTGACGCTCTTTTTATCAATTTTAAACCAATTACAATGTATTTATGAAGTACCAGATACCTTTAGTCAGCTCTGATTTCTTACAAAATGCCCTCAGTGGATCTGCCTTTACTTTTTTGTGAATTAGGTGCCAGTTTTGGCTCCCAACTACTATGCAGCCTTGCAAAGCAGGACTGTGTAGGTTAATCAGGGTGACAGTCTGATTGCTGGTTATTTGCCTGTTTCATATAGCATTGTTACTAGAAAGAGAATTGTTAGTTCATTAGATTCTACAAGCCTATTGCTTTAATCTTCATTAAAGGAAAAAAATTGATTACATTTGTTGGTTTAAGGAAATGAGAAATCTCTTGACTAGTACTTTCCTTGATGGAAGGGCTATAGCAATATCACATCATTAACAAGAGAATCTGATTAACAAGAGAATCTGGTTAACTTCAGTGGGGCTTATTATATGCTAAACTGAGTATTACTGTTACTTGTTTAATGTATTTTACCAGCAAACATTTTCCTTAAAAGCTGCACTGAAATTCTCTTTATTACCCAAGTTAACAAATGTAAGATTTTTTTATATAGCACCCTATATTTTTTAATAGGACAATTGTATTAATTGTGCCCGTGGGTGCTTTTTTAGTCGGTTGTGGCATGGAGATACATTGACAGGAACAAATGCTCCAGAACATCGTCAGAAATGTATGTGATTTTTTAGAAGAGTATGTTTCAATTTATACTCAGTTTCAATCCTCTTTGTCCTGATTTCAGTTTGTACTCACATTTCTTTGGTTTGCACTTCCTTTTAAAAGATTGGTTGGAGGACAATTAAGAGTACAGTTTAAGCCAATATGCTTAAATATGTTGTAGTACTCAGGAGAAGCAAATTTCAAGTTATGATAGTAAGAATTCATCTTATTCACCCAGATTTTGAAATGTTTATCATTGATTTAGGGTACTTCTCAGTTTTTTTCTACCTGCTTTGTGTTGCTCATGAACAAATTAGACCCAGACAGTGTTTTCTACAGTTAATTAATTTGGAATTGCTGAAACATCTGAGAATCCTGGGAACTACTGTGAGCAATGTGTGAACAGGAGAAAATGAAAAATAATTGTCTAACGCTGAAGTCTAAAATTATTTGTCTAGGTTTAGTTGTATTTATAGCAATTTAAAACATGTAGAGAAAGCATCTTGTTTCATATTAGGTATTCGACGCAATTACTGATTCTTCCTTTGTTTTCAGATGGAGAAAATCCTCCAAGAAACCATATGAATGAAGGGGGATATAACAAACCAGTTCATCACACTGTGATTAAAACTGAAAGTTCAGTAATAAAAACAGGAGTGAGACCAGAAACAAGTGCCAATGAGGATTACGTGTCACCCCCCAAATACAAAAGCAGCTTATTGAATCGTTACCTAAATGACTCATTGAGACATGTCATGGCTACTAATGCAGCTATGATGGAAAAAACAAGGCAAAGGAATCACTCTGGTTCATTTAGTTCCAATGAATTTGAGGAGGAATTGGTGTCTCCGTCATCATCAGAGACAGAAGGCAATTTTGTCTACCGGACAGGTAAGGGATTCTTTCTACATCATTTCTAATACAGCCGGCTGTGGTGGATGGTGTCAGCTGGAATGAGTGTCACCTGATTGTGCCTTTTATGAGAGTGGATCACTCCTGTCCATCCTCTCCTATTGAGAGTGGGCAAGTCCTGTCCACCCTCTCGTTCACTGGAGAAGTTCTGTCAGCAGTATTAAGTTAAATGCCGTTACTGACTGCTGATGAAGCTGGTTTGCTTTTTGAATGGAGCTATGGGGCTGATTTTTGAAATGACACTTACAAGTCGTTTTTGTCAGCACTAAGACAAGCCTAAAGAAGGAGAAAACTCTTGACCATTCTGTTACAATAAGGGAGGGCTAGAGGAGGACTAAACTACTCCATGGCCCCAGCTGCGAGGAAGCGGAGGGCTTTGAAATTTGAAGTTGGCTGTTTGTGGCAATTCCGTGAGCCATATGCCCCGCAATGGAGTGCATGTGAACACCTTCCCCTGTTGTACAGCATCTTTTCTGTCCTCACAGTGCCTTCTCCGGTGCGTGGCCCTTTGGTGCTCGTGCATCTCTTGGGAGTGCAGGGGTTGGTTTAGACCAATTTCTGCATCGGTCTCCAGACACAGAGCACTGAGCTAAGGGGCCACAGGCTTGGCCATTAAACATCTTGGCTTAATGTTTTTTTGAAGGGTTACACATAATTTATTATTTTAATCTTATCATAAAAACATAAAAGCATGATTTATGTCTTCTGTTGTGTTACCAGTCAGAGGAAGGCACATGGGACTGCCTGGTTCATGCCAGTAAATTGATGTAAATCAGTGCAAGACCAGGACCTGTGCAGGTCCCTGTGGGGCAGGGAGTGCTGGAAGGCTCCTCTTGTGAAGCTCGTTCTGTATTTCTGTGGGGATGTAAGGCAAAGGCTGTCCCTTTATCTTCGAAAAAAAGAAGTTTTGCATCCCAAGCTCTGGAGGTCTCTGCCAGCATCTCTGGGCTTCCACCCATCACAGCAGCCCTTCATGTTGTCCCAAGGCCTTTCTTGGGGGGTTATTCTGCCAGGGACCACCCTGCAGGCAGCATCGCTTTCGGGGTGGATGAATATTGATGAAACGTACTGGAGGGCTTTGCACCGAAGCTAATGTAGGTTTAGATGTTGTACTTGATTCCCCTTGGCTTCCCTGGCAGGCAGGTTCAGGTGCCTCTTGCCTTTGCAACCTCTCAATTTTGCAGCCTTTGCCCTCTCTTTCCTGGCACATTTTATGTGATTTTTTGTCCCTGTGGAGGGACCACAAGGATTTCAGGAGGCTGAATGCTCTGGTGGGGTAGGAGGACATTGGTGCGTGCAGGTCATCAGGGGATGACTGAGGGGGGGAGTGGGGCCCCCACAGAGAAACGGGATCTTGTGGGGAGGAAAAACAGTGCATGTGTGATGAATGAGTTTCAAAATTAACTCTTTCCGTTCATTTAGCTTCTTTTTTTCAACATACCAAATGCATTTGGTCTGCATTACGGGTGTATTGTCTGCCAAGTTTTATTTTTAAGTGAAAAGTTACTCAAGAGCAGATGCAGCAGCTCAGATATGTAAACTTCTGTTTTTCTGTACTTTTATACCATAACTTAAAAATGGACGCAATGACTTTTTAAAAAATTGTAATAAATTTGCCACTGGATTAAGTTCTTCTTGCCAAGTTTCAAGCTGCACTGAAAAATACAGTCTTTAATGAGAAGGCTGAGACAGGCACACTGTAACTGTGTCGGTTCACAAGCTGGGCTGGAACGACTGAAAACCAATATATTTGTCCTTAAAGTTCATAAGCGACATTCCTGGAACTCCTCTTGAGATTGTATTTCAGTTAGTTCTTAAATATCTTTGTTAACGTTTTGAAGTGCTATGGCCTTTGAGGAGGACGCACCAGCAGCTCTCAGGTTTTACTCTGTTTACACTTCCAAAGCAGACAAGCAGTAGCCTGCTGATAGAAAGAAAAAGATGATGTGCACACGCTGTATTATTTGGTGTTTCGGTATCCTTCCTGTAGAGGTGTGCACATTCAGGAAATAATAGGTACAAATAGGCTTTTTCAGCCTCGATATTACCGTCCCATTAAGGATTTTCGGATGATGTTGTAACATACAGGAATTGAGCCATTCACAAACAAAGCAGGTATTTTCAAGTTATCATCCATTTGTGCAATCTATTTACAAATAGATGAAATTATCCAAGTCATCATTAGCTAGGAAGAGATAAATAAGGAAGTTTTATTTTTTAATGTCTTTTCTCTGTAATTTGAATACCTGGGATGGCAGTTCTCAGTGCCATTTGGTTAAGCAAAATACCAGGCTATGTCTGTACCGCTCAGGCCTTCCTGACAGCAGCCAGTGTATTTTTAAGTGAGAGATCACCGCTTACTTATAAGGAGTTCCCCGCTGCAATTTTTATTTAAGTGAAGCAGCTAATTTCTAACACAAAGGAGTTGAAGCAGACCTGCGACGTCACTACTAGATGTTGTGGTTTATGAAGCCATTTTGAGTAGTATTTCAAAAAGCACGGAGTGAAAACTTATTGACGTTTCATTTTTGAGAAGCGTTTGGCAAGGGTGCTGGGCTCCTAAGCGCAGGCAGTCATTGGTGTTGAAGCAAATTCTTTCTTGCGCTTCCCTGGAAAAGCAGCTTTTCGTAGCAGATGGCGAGTAGAAAGCTTACTCACCGTGTATGGTTCATGTTATGGGCCAGATCCTGATTTTGGGTACATCAGTCTTTTCAGAGCGACTTCACTCGCCCAGGGCCTGGGGTCAGTGTGGCCACGCACGTCCCAACAGCCTGCGCCAGATTAATGGGGTACGAGTGCAGCGCCCAATGACAAAACCAAGCAATTGCAGTTTACAGTTTATAAGGAGAACGGGTTGCGCAGTTTCCCATTTCGGTCATTAACATGCTTATAACACAGGACCGTACGCCACTCGAGCTTCATGCAACTGGGAAATCCCGTGTAAAGATCAAGGACAGGCTCTATAACCGGCCGTCAGGAGCACGGCCTCGCTGCAGACCTCTGCAGGATTATTCCCAGCTCGTGGGAAGCGGCTTTCGTGCCGGGGCAGGAGCAGCAAACCCCGAGCCGGCTCCCTCGCAGGTGCGGTGCCTCCGGCCGCTCCGTCCCGCTCCGGTTGTGTGGCCGGGTGGTGCGGGCGGCTGGCGCGGGGAGGTCGGAGCTGCCGGGAAGGAGTGCAGCCATACTCGGATATGTCACATATGTAAGCGTTTCTGTCGTAAGCTGATATGCTTATGTATATAATGTGACATAGGCGAATGTGTTCACTTAAGGCAGAAAATTTCAGTTTGGATTAATCCTAGTGCAGGTATAATATATAAATGTATATAATTGGTCAAATATGTGTCTTAAACTGACCGCTGGAAGGCTTGGTTCAGTGTTTTTGTTTAGTTAAAAATCCATGTTGGAGAACAAGTTTTCATTAACTCCTTGGCATGCTGTCATTCACAGCAGGTTCTCTGTGTGACAGGAATAACTAAAACCAGACTTGCCTATCTGTATTTGTTGTACAAACGCACGCAGGAACAACAGTCCGACTGCAACCAGCACTTCAGAAATCTATAAGGGAACGATCTAATAATGTTTATAGCGAGGCTGGACATAAATCTAAAGCGGCCACGTCAGTCTTTGGTTTACGGATCACTAAAATGCTGACTTTTTCTTGTAACCACACTGCACCGCTCTGTGAGCACGCTATCGTCAGTCACCTGCGGGAACAGAATGTTCCGCATCCTTATCACACAAGGAAATGAGAAATCCTGACTTTCTGGGATATCGCTGCCTGGTGAGCCACGTTGGGCGAGCGAAAGCAAAAATTAAAATGAGAGAGAGGTGAAATGGCAAGGCAGGGAGTTTTCTAACTTCTTTCTGCAGGGAGATTTTCATTGATTTCACTTTGTATGTTACTTAGAGCAGTAGAAAAGCCAGAACAAATAAAAATAGTGAGGAAACTAAAGACTTGCAGGCCTGGAAAGGAGGGTGACTTTTAAAAAAAAAACCCTCCTGAATGACTGGTTGCTTTTTGAAGACATTTGGTCTCTATTTTTAGACGTTTATACTCAGGAGTGTGCGCTGTTCCTGATGTTTTCATTACTACTGCCTTTTTCTTTCCTCTCACCTTCCTTCTTTTCTTCCATTTGGATCCTGCAAAGTTTGTGGTTTATAAAGCATGATCGTGGGTTGTTTACTGCAGCACACTGAGCACCTCTGATGAGACCCTCAGCACGCTGCAGGATCAGGCCCACATTCATCCGGAGTACTTAAACGTATGGGTATAGCCATGCACATAAGTACTATAGAGAGACACACGCAAGCTGCAGAACAGTGCTGTGATTTTGTGTGGTCCTTGCCAACTTTTCCTCGCCATTTAACATTTTTAGAAATTAACATGTAATTTAAAAATGAGCTATAAAATTTAAAAGCCTAATACGAACACAATGGAACCTGTTTTCAGAAACAACTCGAGGGACCCGCAAAAACCGCTAGTACCAGTGACTTTTGCAAGTTTGATCTAAACAGTGCTGGAGACCTTGGGGATACTTTAAAATAAATGGTAACCTGGGAGAGTTGAAGGAGGTCCTTGTTGCAGATCCTAATGTCATCCAGAAGTGAAATGGAAAAGGGGAATGTCAAGTACAGTATTAAATGCACACAGCAGCATAACTGCGATTTGAAGGTTACACAGTTAAGATCATATTTCTGCAGGAATTTTATTATTACATGGCCTGATTCGTCAACACTGAAATAGCAGCGTGGAATTGAGAACTGAAGGGAGAGGATTGCGTTTAATTTGCTGTTCTGTTGTTTTTTCTAAAGAAAGATTAAAAGGAAACGGCTTTAATGCAGGGACAGCGTCAGATTTAATATACCAGATGTGTGATAGCCCAAAGTTGAGAATTTTAAAGATCCTGCCTGCTCCCCGCTAGTTAAGTCGGTTGTTGCACTTCTTTCAGTTTGAACAGCAAAAATCAAATAAGCTGGTTTTCAACTCCCTTTAGTTTCTTGGTGTTTGAGCTGCCAGGGGAGTGGGTCAGGGTTATTTCCGCATGACCCTGGAAAACAGTGCTTCATCAAAACTGAGTCTTTTCTTGTGGAAAGGTAGCAGTTCCAACCTCTCTCAGATGGGGGAACGGAGGAAGGGAGCGCTGGGTGGGCTGGGAGCGCTGACAGCGCCGGGGGCAGAGCACCCTCCCAAAAGCCTGGGCACCCAGGGGCTGCCGGCGAGCAGGGGAGAGCTTTGCCTGGAGCCAGCCCCGCCGGGAGGGGAAGCAGGGCTCCGGGCAGCATTCGCTTTTCTGAGCCATTTCGCTCCATTCCCTGCTTATAATGGTCAGTTTTCTGGGAAAAGAGAGTACTGGTTTTCTCACAGGTCCTGGGTGCAAACATTGTGCGTCCTTGTTTTATCGGTTTGTTTTCAGGTGCAAATGGCTATGAATGTTTTGGCCTTTTTTTATTTTCTTAAAGACTCTGGAGATTGGGCTATGTGCGGGTCAGATGTGCTTCTAATTAATAACAGCATGTTGGTGGATATAATTCGGGTATAACTGCTGTGGAGACACCACGGTGCATGTGTACCTCTGCTGGTTTTGCTCCTGTTGATGTCACGGGAAATTTTCCACATACTTCAGTAAAATCTAGCTCAAGGCAGTTGTTTGGCTGCAGAGGATTTTCTTCAAGTCAGCTTTGCTTCAGGGCAGCATGCCTCCGGACTCCTGACAGCTTTATCATCGCAGAGAATGAGATGTTCTTGCATGAATGATTTGAAATGGAAAAGATGACAACATCTGACTGAAAAATCAGAGACAAAAAAAAAACAAACCAGGGGATCAGCCATGTTTCCGTGGCCACAGGTTGCTGCTGCCCGTGCCGGTACAGCAGCCCGCCTCTGCTTATCCCAGGCCATTAAAATTTCCCCAATGCAAATATTCATAGCAGCAGCCAAAAAAGCAGCAGACCCCTGCGCTTGCCCAAGACCTCTCTCAGACACAGCAGGAAAAATGTATGGTGCTGTCACCGATTGCTAACAACTATATATTTTAATACTCCTCCTTAGAGTTAGCCAATGCTCCAGGCCTCAGCAAGGGCTGTTCCCTGGCAAGCCTTGGGCCTCATTCATTTAGCGAAGGTGTGTGTTCAAAGAGAAAGAGATATTTATCCCCATTTTCCCATTGTTCAAAACGTCTTCAGAATTATGCTTGGTCTTAAAACCTGGGGCCTGCCCAAATGTGAATGTTTCAGGAAATTATGTGCATGGAAAAGCACATGATCATAAATCAGACTGTTTTCCAGTTTTAGCTGTAGACTGCATGGCTGGTAATGAATATAATAGGGAAATTAGTAAGAAAATTAGCAGTTAATTTAAGGAGTATTTAAAGAGTGTGTGAAACTACAGCTTGGGAAAACTGATTTAGTGAAATGGATGTGATTCCTTTCCCCCTTCCACTGCCTAAGCAGGATTTTCCCTGGTAGCCAAACTTCTGTGCAGATCTCTTACGGCAGAAACATCAGATTTCCATGCTGCCTAGCAGCACGGTGGCTTTTGCACCAATTCAGGGGATCCTCAGCCTTGCAAATGCCAGCCGGCTGCAGCCACTGCCGCTGCGAGCGGTTGCATGCGTTGCAAAAGAAAGCACTGCCCAAACGAGGAGGGCAGAGGGGGCTGCGGGGGGAGAGAGGGAGACGAGGTAACGGGGAAATGCACCAGCTGGAGCAGAGCAGCAGAAAGCCCTGGGTGCTGCAGCACTGGTGCAGCAGCCAGGGACGGAGCGGGGCAGCATCCGGCAGGAGCGTGGGTTTGCATCCCGTGGGTCATCCCTGTAGCCTCACCACCCTGTGCTGCATTGATGTGCATGCAGAGGGACCCTGCCGCCATGACTTTCCCCCAATATGCTTCTGGGGGCGCAAAGGAGGGCATGTCTACTCTCTCCCCTACCCAGGAAACCGGGCAGCAAAATGTGATTATCGGCTATTCGTGCCAAAGAGGGGATGTAGGCCAATGAACGTGAAAAATACGGCACAATTTTAAACATGAAAGTGAGAAAAAGAGGAACAAAACCCAAGAGTGTTTGCAAAGACAGAAACGCAGAGACGTGTGCTTTGAGGAGTGGCTTTGAAATCACACACTTAACTTTATATATCATTGATTGGAAAGTGCTTTTGTATGCAAAGCCATGGCTGGAGGCAGATCACCCTGGTGCTGGGTTGCGAAGCAAGACTTGCACAGGCTCCGATGCCGAAATGTGCCCCTTCAGCTCCTCGGGGCTCACGTGGGTCTTCAGCTGGCTCTGCCCCTGCACCGAGACATCTGCCCGTGGCACCTGCGTGGAGAATAAAGAAAAATTACAGGGACCAAAACCTTCCTTTTTGCCCAGTGAATTACTTCTACGTATGAAATCTGTCACCTCTTTCACGAGTAACCGCTGTCTTCGGTGACACTTATTAACACACTCATCTATCTGCAGTTCAGCAAAGGGTGACCAGGACGGGGCGCAGGAAAGTCAGGCGCAGGCGCGATGGGGTAGTAGCAGGAGGGGGACGAGGGCTGGACTTTTCACATTCTGGGGCAGTAAATTTAAAGGAATGGCGAGCCTATAAATGTTTTACTTCTTTCTGGAAAAAAAAGTCTGAATTGAAACTTCATACCTGGAGTGGGGTTCCTATGTGTCCCACCCTCCTTCCGCTGCTGGGGAGAAAAAATGCAACTCTGGGGTTTGCTTGTGGCGTGGACTGTCCCTCGTGCAGTGCACAGTGCTGCTGTTCACATTGCTGTAGTTAAGGCTGTATCTGTGTTTCCATTAGAACCCTTTTAATCCACAAATTTATGACCCAGCTGTAAAAATCAATCCAGACTGAAACTTGGCATGGGCAACGTTCGTTCTCCCATCTGTGGAAGGGATTTAAGCAGGTACATCCCAGTAATAACCATCGGAGTTAGGCTTGTAAATTTGGAGCATGATGACTGCTGAATAAAACTGTGAGCTTCTCAGTAGTCCTGGAGTTTGAAGTATTTTATGCCCGTGGTGAGACTGGTGGAAAGCGGCTTGTTTGTATTCAGTCATATAGCTGTAAATAAAGAAAATGTTTGGGGTTTTTCTGCGTTTGCTTACACGTACAAGTACATGCATTTTCCTTGCCATGGCAATATTTTGATGTGGGTGGCAAACACTTGAAACTCTGCAGGGTCTTGCTCCAGAGCAGGGTTTGATCATTCCCAGGTAGCATAAGAAATCGTATTCATGCTGGTGCGAAAAGTAGAATCTATCTATAGATCCTAATAGAAAAAAAATAGGGAAATAAAAAGACTGGATTTGTTTTCTTTTGAGTGGGATTTTTGATTGGATTCTTCTTAAAATACCTTCAAAACTGATTCGGTATTGAACTGCAAAATTACTTTTATTCACCATCACTTCCTCCCGTTTTAATTTTCTTTTCTAAAAAGCTACACACTGAGTGTGCCTGACCAGATAGACTAGTAATCTTATCTGATCCAGCAAATCCTATTTCCCTTTGCAGGTTTGTGGTTTTTGAAAGTCATTCGGTAACTCAAAAAAACTCCTTTATGTGTTTAACTGAAATTTTTTAGGTCATTTGTCCATAATGTGAATACCAGAAACATAATGATGAAAGCAGTTTAGCGAGACCAGACTTCTGATCTTCCATGTGTATTCACAGAGAAGCTTTCGGGAGGATTTTGGCACAATTTGAGAAGTGGATTGAAGCGATCTCTATGTGGACTAATGTTAGGCTGAGGATGAGTTTATACCGGCCACTCGGAAAACTCCTTGACTGTATTCGGAAAATGTAGGGAACCTGTGGGTGTCGTTTGTGTACGAGAATTTTGCCATCTTGATGGAGGAAGGGGAACGGTCATAAAAACACCTGTTCCGGAAAAACGTCCCTCATCTTCGTCTGTAAAGTTTAATTTCTGATATCCAAAACCAGAAAAGCAGAGTTGGATTCAGTTCTATTTAGTCCACTTCACTCCAGGCTTAAAAATTTGGGTATGAGATACAAGGGGTAGATGTGGAATTTATCACTGGTTACTGAAGACCATTTGAGGTCTCTTATGCTTTATGGCATTAAGTTGGCATCAGATAGCCACTTTAGATCTGTTAAAGGGGAAATATGTCCTAACAGTCAAAGCACGCAGAAGGCTTGTATAATATAAGTGAGTTTTATGTGAGCTACAAAAAAAAAAAAAGGAGCAGGAGTTTAAAAACTGCATTGTAGAAAATCTGGAAAAAGTAAAAACAATTCGAACAGAAAGAGATCAGATAAACATCTAAAGCTGGAATAGCTGAAAAGAAGCACACAAAAATAGGTAAAGTGAAATTCCAAGAAGCCATGAAATGTTTTTTCCTTAATTTTTCACAGTGGCCTTGAAACCTGATGTTGGAGACTCTATCTCTGTTCTTTCACTGGTGGCCAGAAGTTGAGGTTATGATGACCAGATCCTTTGGTATGGCACTGACATTTCAAGTTAACAGGGATTGCCAAGACTCTCATTTATGACACTAAAATATACCACTATTTCTAGGGCCAATTTTCAGTCCCTCCCTCATGCCTCCACATTGATTTAGGCAACAGATGCATGAAAAGCAAAGCAACATTCCAAATAATCCCTTAGCTGAAGCTGGGGGAAGGCTGGCTAGTGGGCTGTAGCCAAAATTCCTTAAATGTTACAATGTTTTACATTTCTAAATGTAAAAACTTTCTTTCCAATGTGAGGTACCAGCCAAATGTCTTAGTTACGGTATCTCAGAGTAAAAACTGGCATGTGGCCTTGTGGTCATTTGTGGGTATTGACAGATTTACACCATCAAAGATCAAGTTAAATGTTGTCGGTTTCTCCATCTCCCCTTTACTTTGTCAGGCTTTTTTTCTCTCAGTTACTATTTGTCAACTTAAATCCAGTTTTCTGGAAAAATGAAAGCTCTCCACGACCTGGCTCTTCAGGAGCGAATTGCCTCAAATTCTTTCTGCTAGCCAAGGTATTTTGTAATGCATTGCAAAACAGCAGCAGGATTGCTCTCCTTGTACTTTGTGGACTAGACACTGTGGGCAGTTTTAATGAGATCTTGGTGTGCTGGAGAATTTGTCTCGGCCGTTGACTTCAGGGAGACTTTCATCCCAGGTCCCTCTTCTAATTGCAAGGAGCAGGGTCTGGCTTTGCCCCGTTGTGGGCAAAGCCATGGGGAGCCTGGGCTGGCAGCTGCTGGGGGAGCAGGTCCTGGAGCTGGTGTGCAAATTACACCGTCTGCTCCCCAGTATTTATGACAGCTCTGCACAGGAGGGGTGGTGGATTGCCCGTTACAGGGACACACTATAAATTCATTGTCCTACTTTTCTCCTCCTCGTGTTGTTTAGCCAGTGTAGCTGCGGGTTACTGCACCGCTAATTCGTTACTCCAGGATCGTCTTCAAATGGGAGCTTCCACCAGAAGGCAATGGCCTTTGTTCCTTTATCAGGGAAGGCTCTGGGTGCCTGGAGTGCTGTTTGTGCCGGCGGCGAAAGCGGTGCCAGTAAGAGCCCCATGTAGCCTGTGAGACCAACGTCAGCGGGGGGAGCATGGGTGCTGCGTGAAGCCTGAGGCCCTCCCCTGTCCGCAAGTTCCAAATTGCAATTGTTCCATGCTTCCTAATTACTGAATCTCAGTAGGACTGGGTGTTTAGAGACACTTCCTGAAGTGGGGAGAACCCCCCAGAAAAGCTGTGCTGCTCTGGCCAGCTCCAGAGACTGTAGTGGTGTTTGTAAACCATACAATCTTTCATATATATATATATATATATATGCACACGCACACACATATACACACACGTATACAGATTTCCTCAGCTCTCTATTACAATATCTGTAGAATTCAAGCCTGCTGCCTTGTTGTTTTGCTGTACTTACTCCTTTAGCCCAGAGCTGTGCAGTAGTTCACCGTGGCAGTGAACTTTGCAAAGATGGAGGAGGAGAGGCTCCCAGTTGTATTATCCATGAATGATGAGGTATCTCTCTTTCAAATCCCATGCCTCACTGAAGCGCTTGCTCCAGCTTGCCCAGCAAAGCCCAAAATCCTGTTAATGGAGGTCAGCAGAGAAGATGAGGCTGACCTGCAGATATTGATCCCAGTGATCCTGTGTTTTACTGCAGAGGCCTTTTTTGCTGGCTAAACCAAAGTAAAGAAATGCTTGTTTAAACATTTTAAATTAATAAAAAAAATGGCAGGCATTTTTATAAGCCTGTTTTCCTTTTGGTACTACTCCCAGCGTTTCTGCTGCTGTTTTCACTCTTAGTCTAATGAGGCCGTAAGTGATAACATCTCCTGGCTACAAGCACACATGAGCATTAATTTGCTTTTGTTACTTTCATTATGGATCTATATAGAGAAAAGGTCATTAATATTCTTCAGTCCTCTGTACCTCATTCAACTCACAGATTCACATCCCTGATTCTCTGCCCTGTTACTTCAAAAGGGGCTAATAATTACACCTGACGTCCGATTCAAAGTGCCGCTAGCTTCACCTGACAACTGATGGGCAGGCACTCAGATGTTTTAAAACCAAGCCTTTGGAAGTGCGTAATGTTGGACAAAGCTGGTCTGGTATTCGAGAGCTTTGGCCCCAAAGCACGCTACATGGTTTGACACACAATGTTCATGTGCTTGCAAAGCTTTCCAAACTTCATTTGGTGAACTCCAGCTGCTTTCAGTGGGATCTTTGCCCACAGATCAAAGACTGTGACCCTTGGAGAATGTAAGTGCTCATACTTGGGTGCTGCTCTTCCTTCATTCCTTGCACAAAATAGGAAAAATAAAGGCTTCACTCAGCCCCACGGTACTGCTGCACTTGCTGAGGTTTGAGGAGCTCTGTCATCTCTCGGTGGGTGTCATGGCCACATGGAGACACCCCTTCCCTGCCCAGAGCAGCAGCAACACCCAGCCTGACGTAAGCCCACCAAAACCCTCTCCTGCCTTATGGCCACATCCTCCTTCTGTCCCATCCCAACAGCCTCCGGGCAGCAGCCTCATGCTTCCCCTGGGACCAAAAATCCTTTAACGAGGGGTGTGGGACAAGGCTCTGCTGGGGCAGACTTGGCTTGAGCTGCTGGCCCCTGCTCACTCTCGCCCATGGAGAGGCTGCGTCCCACCCTGCAACACCTCCTGCGTATGAAAAACCAGCCCCCAGCCCCAGCTGGGAACAGGATGTCTCAGCAAAAAGCCAGGTCTGGGTGAGCTGGGCGAAGGGCAGCAGAGGAGGGTTGGAGCCAGGTGTCTGGGGGGGTGGTGGGGAGCGGTGGGTTTGTGCTGCCCCTCGGGGTGTGAGGGACGTGTGTGCCGTGGGTTATCCGGTAACAGGGCTCACCTTCGTCCTTGGCGAGCTCTGCTCCGTCCGAGGATTTCGTTCCCTCGGCCCCCGCGTATCTTTACAGCTGGATTATGGGTTTAGGAAAGTCAAATGCCCCGAGATCACAGATATAGGGTAACTGTTTATAGAGGAGAGGAGGAGGGAGAAAATCAACAAATTCCTGTGATATATTGTATGTCATTTGTACGTGACACTCCAAGACCTTCAAATGCTTAAACTAAAGACCTAAATATAATTTAGTTAGTAAAAATATACCTTAGTTATAATAAAATGATAATAGTGGAACTTGGCAACAGAGCAGCTAATAAATACTACACTTTTGAAATGTGCCTGGGATCCAAGTACATACTCTTTTACTGTGTAGTTAAAGCATGTGGCAGGACATGCTAGACCAAGATTTTCTTTTTGTCTTTCCAGTGGAAAACTAAAGTTCTTTGTTTAAGTGAAGCCCATTGGGAATTTTTCTTAAGTAAAACAAGGAGCTAAAGAATTCCATTCGCTTTTGCCAACTTTTTTCCTCCTTCAAGCCAAATTATCGATTAATGGGGCATTAAATATCAAATACTGCCTGGTTATATTCATAGCCTTTTTTATTTAGGCTCCTTCAATACTTTCGCATCGGTGCTTCAAACACAGCTGAAGGAAAAGATGAGATACTTTATCAGGAAAATACTACCCCTCCTAAACCTTTTTGGCCTTATAAAAATAAAGGTCAGTAATGTGAACGTCATTAAATTTGCATACTTAATCCTATTTCTGATTTTTTTTAAAGAAAAAAAAAATCTGTACTCCTTTAAGATCTTCTTCCTCCTGAGCTTCATTCTTTGCCTTCTTCATTAGCTGTCTCCATTTCGGTACCCTATAGTTTTGCCAGCAGAGCAGCCAAGTGAATGCTTGACCATATTTTTGTCTGGCTCTAGCGAAACCGTGATCTGACAATAGAATACTTTTCTCTGGGTTTTCCTTCTTCCCCCGGGGAACCATACTTCAAGGGCAACCTGCTTGTCCAGCATCTGAACATGTGGAAAATCCACTGCTATGCACTAATGATTTTCAGATGGGCAATTGTTGCTGAAAATCATCCCAAGAGCAGCAACTTCTCCATTGTAGCACCTAACCGCTTTGGGATCGCGTTGCTCGTGGCTGATCTGGAGCAAACCCTTTGCATTTATGTATAAGGTGGTGACATGTGCTGCATCACACATGTAGTAACAAGATTTAGGGGAAAAGGAGGCAAAAGTTACAGTTGTGGTTCTTTTTTTGGCCATTGCAACACGCATCAAAATCTGACACTTACTTTAGCTTGAAAACATAAATGTAGGAAAAAGTCGAGCTATGCCAAAGATCCACGACAGCAAGGCAGAAGCACCCTAAATAGTGTCCGCAAATGAATCGCTTTCAAACTTTTGGTTTAAATATTTACAAGGAGACTTGTCACATGCTGGGAGAGAGAAGAACGAGTTTTAAATTTTAAATCATTCCTATTACTGTTCTTCTCAGAACCGCATTCTTTTTAAACAACTTTCACTTTTAATCTGTAATTAAAGCCAAAGTTTTCTTTTAATTTTAAAAGCTTGTCCTTGGACTAAAATAACATGGAACATTTTTAAACATTGATCCAAGCTGCTGTAGATACATTTTATTTAAACCACAGAGCCTGCAGTTGGATTCCTCGCTTTGCCAGATCGGCTACGAATTGTAACTGTGGCAGTAATGACTGTGGAGTCCTGGATGCTGCGCTACCAGCAAGGAGGGTTGTTTTTCTGGAGTTGTTCCTCCCTTTGGGCCCTATTCATGAATGACTTAATCTCTGTGTATGATCAAATGTCGTGCAAGTTACTGTGCACAGAAAAATCAAGGAATGCTGCTCTTCCCCGCGTTCCTTACATGGAATTGCTGTGCCTGCCCAGCAAGCAGTTGGAGAGCGGTAGGGGTGGGAAGCGAGCAGCAGCAAAAACACACACAAAAAAACCACCAGAAGCAATATAAAAAGAGCGAGACAAAGAAAACAGAGACAATTTTGAAAGATCGGGTGTGCAAGTTGGATTGGGCTGTGCACAGGCAGCTCTCACTTGCCCAGGCAGCACCGGCTGGAGGGGGGGAGCCAGGCTTTCAACTGGGGGGGTGTAACAGGGGCAACACATTCACCATGAAAAACAAAAGCGTCCTCCAATATTTTCTCTGGAGCATTGGCCATAAAGATGATTTCTAGTGCATGTTTCTATTAGCTTGTTTCGTCTTGGACAGCAAACATTTACTGTTTTGATGGGCGGATCTCAAGAAGTTCAAGGAATCAATGCTTCTTAGTCTTTTATCCTCTTGATCTAATTGCTTGTGTGGTGTAATTCTGTCCTTTCACAGGATGTTAAACCACTTCACTTGAAGCCAAGACAGAGATTTTCATTAGTTGTGATATTAATTACATGATGCATGCCATACGGGGAACTTTTTTTGTGATGCTTTGGTATTTTCTTAGAGATCCAGCAGAGTACAGGGGGTGAAGCGGTGCATAACTGTCTCCGTATTTATATAGTCCTCCTCTTCCTTAGTCTTTTAAACTTCAACAAAGTTTTCGCTTATGTTTGGTGCCGATCTCAGTTAATAGTGAAGAAGGGACTTACATTATCTGAGTTGTTTTTCTCATCACCAACACCCTGCGGCCACTGCAAGAAATTCTGTCTGTCTCTCTGTGCCCTGGTGTGGGTACAGATTGCTATAGCAGGAATCCCACACCAAACAGTGACTGGTAGCAAATGGGGAATAACTTGACTCAGGCGCTGAACTCCTCCAGCTGTGAATGGAAGCTACACTTGTTTGTCCGGGGCAGTGACTGGAATAGTCATTTACCTCTTTTTGAGACACTTTCCATCCATTTAGTACTGAGAATGGACTTAAAAGGTGTGGCCCGCTCCTCAGGTACGTTATGGCTGGAGTATCATTTTGGTTCTAAAAGGGAAAAGATAGAAGAAAGGATGGATAGCAAAAGGAAAAAGGAAAATTAGCCAGGAAATAAATACAGGTGGGAAAATAAAGAACAGAAAGTTTTGGAAGATCATAGAGAGAGGAGAGTGCTGGGAGAGGATGCAGAAAAGGGAATGCATAACTGAGGACAAGAACAAAAAGGAAGAGGAAAGGGGAGAGCGATGGAGGGGAAGGACGAGGAAAGAAAAGACATCAAGGGGATGAAGGTAAGAAGATAAAAACACTGGGGAAGCAGATATGATGGAAATACTGGTAGGAACCTGGAGTGTAACGGGGAAGGGCTCCAGAATAAATTAGAGAAGCATAGGAGATACTAGCATTTTTTCACTGTCCAAAATGAGAAGTTTGGACTGAGAATGACATTTTCCTTTTCTAAGTGTTTGACAAACGAGGGTAGATAAGCATTCAAGATACTGCCACTCTTCTTGGAAGGCACCTTTGAATCCAATTACTATGTCTTGGCGTTGTTTTCCATGTTACGCAGGCTGAGAGCAAATACACTTCTAGAAAAGAGTATGACCTTGCTTAGAATACAAGGCAAAGTAATACAAACTGTTGCTCGCAACTCAGGGAAAAAAACAGAACTTAGTCCGAGTCTGGGAAGTACTGTAGTTCTGGTAGCAGTGGTGGTGAAGGGTGTCTGTTTGTATGGGGCATGTGGTTATTCAGTTCCCAGTTTCTTGGTACATCTGCAATCCCTGACTAAGCTGAACACAAAAGCATAGAAGAGTTCTCATACCTCGGCTTAATCATACCCAACCCAGACTTTGGCAAATCTCACCAAGACCTGTTTTGAAAACTATAACTAGTTTTCAGGCTACTGTAAGACAGTTTGGCCAAAGGTAGAGGCTTTTCTGCCCCAGTGTTCCTGAAAGTTCCAACTTCTCCCAGGTCTACTCCTTTCTGTAAATTTTGGAGGTTAGATCTCTCATTTGAAAATTTTTGAAGTCATCATCTGTAAGTTGCAGGCAGAAAATCTTCTTAACCTATTGCATAGATGCCTTTGTGCTCCTCTGAGATGAGCATCGGTCAGTAGCATAGAGAGGACATCACCCGGGATGGACCGATAGTCTGATTCTGCATGGCAAGTCATGCATTCCTATATAGTTCATGATATATATGAACCAAAAATATGTCATGCCAGATCAGATTATACACACAATTTTCAAGTTCAACAAAAGGTTTTGTTTCTTTTTCCCCCATCATTTTTTAAAGAAACAGAATTTATCTGAATTAAAAACATGATTGGTGATGACGAGTGGGTGGTTCTGTTTACCCTGCCACATTATATAGTACCACTTTTACTCCTTGTTTGGATAGCAGTCACAAGACCCAGATATCAAGCTGTGAAAGTATTTTTCTTGCAGCAGCCTTTCTTTTTTTGGCAGGCAGTGGCTTTGGAGATGCCTCGCGTTTTGTCATGTGATTGGACCGCTGATGAGGTTTCTGTGCTGCCTCATTTTCCTGGATTCCATCTGAATTAACTCTTCTTTGGGTTGCGATCGTTAGCACGCTTCTGAATGCGTGGGGTTTTGCATCATAGCGTAATGATCTCCTAAGACTTAGTCTCTGTAAGAAAACAGCCTGTAGAGAAGGAATTTGCTGCATTTGTTCCACGTGACAAAAATCTGTTTTCTGTACCTCCAGCTGTCCACATCGAAAACACATTCCTTCTTCACAGTACTATTCCTTCCTGAAACAAGGGAAAATGAGGGGAAATTACTAGTATATAATCGTTCCATCTGAAAACCTCCAGCTTAGTCTTGTAAACACATAAACTAGTTCTTTGTAAACAAATGTCTTAATTTTCTTTAAACTGAATATTTAGATGTCAAAGATAGAGAAGCTGGATATGTCAAACACATATGGTTCCTATTGCATCGGAGGCTTTCTTAATTTTGGTATTCTAATTGAAAAGACATTTTTGAAAGCATGCTAACTTTACAGAAACTAATCTATCTGCTCCTCTGTCTGGTCTAGGTTTTATTCTTCCATCTATCACCATACTCTGGAAACATCTTCCACTTCAAATGTACAGCAGTAACAACATCCCTCATGGACTTGGAAGTGCCCTCAATACTTCCAGGGCTTGACATGGAAACACTGTTTGGGGTGGTTGATGCTGGGAAGCTGACAGGGGCTTAAAGGGGAGAGAATTAGGGAGAGGGAAGGAATGGGAGCAGGGACTATAATTTGTTCGTAAGTTTTTACCTTATTCTTGGATAATTTATAACACAAAATGCATTAGGCTAAGTAATATCTTGTAACTGGACAAAATTTCTATCCACATCAGAGAAATACTGCAGGTCTGTTTTAAAATATAAGCTGTTTTATAAATCTCATGAAACAACTACCTGCTTCAGGAAAGGCAAAATTTCAGTTTGGCATCCAATATGTATTCATATTTTCCCTCCTACAAATAACAGGCAGAAAACTATTGAGTTTACATCTGACATAGGTACATTTGAAATAGAAAACACATTTGTATTTCAGGCACCACCGTTAGGTTTTCTGCTAGCGTGGGCTTTGACTGCAGGTGCATGCCCTGCGGCGAGCTGAGCAGCACACGTTCGCCCACAGGTTGCGACGGGGTGGGGTGTCCTGCAGAGCGGGGTTAGAGCCCCCAATCCAGCAGCATCCTGAGCCCTTTGCAGTGCAGGTGCTGGGCTCTGACCTGCTGCAGTGAGTGCACCAGATGTGCCACTGGCTTCGGTCTCAGTTCTGTATAAATCCACCTTTCCCAGGCATACAGAATATTTAACAATAAATTACCTTTTTTTTTTACCCACTAACGTGTACAATATGAAGTCCACAAAGGTCGTAGAGGTCAATTTATTTATTAAATGGAAATACTTGGGTCCCAAACACATTATGAATCATTTTGGTGTTTTAAGTTCAGGATGCAGAGTAAATTATTCCAAAAATAATGGTAGCCAAACGTCATTCCCTCCAAATGTTTGTGTAATATCTATTTATCTGTGGGCAGATGACTGCTATGTATAATCAGAGGCAGACTTTTGTCAAATTGAGACTAAGTAAACACAGCTGAACACAAGCAAGTTGGACTACAACTTTTTTGAGTTTTGCCAGCGCTGTTATGACCTTGAAAATTAGTGTTTCTTCAGAGCAATCTGCTTTCAATACGGGAGACTCTTTAGTGTTTCAAATTAATGAGTGTTGATTGGAAATTTGTTCTGTTTAATAGTTTTTCATCCAAATAAATGAAAAGTGTTTTATTTGCCCAAAGGAGGGCATCCTTTCTGCTGCTTAGAATGTAGGAGTGTTTTGTAAAGGAACGTGTCTTGCACGTATCTGTGAGAACAAGAACAGTTAAAAAACAGATGAGCTGTAGACTCATCTGAAGCTTCATTGTATAATCAGCGCAAATTTTGTACTGTTTCCTTGAAATATAAATGCTTTTTTTTTAATGTGCTGTGCAAGTAGACATAGTATTTAGGCAGTAGATTTTATATTATTACATATCTAGATACTGTTTTCATCATCCTTGAAAAAGTAGTATTTCTATTTATAAATCTTGCCCATTTTTCTAAATGTTCGTGCCCTACTAAATGTTTTCTACAGATCCTGTTTTTCTCTGAGACACAAAAAGAAACAAGTCTGATTTTATTGACAAACTGGAGAACAAGTTAAACCTTAGTTTTAGTATGCGAATCTTCTGCTTTCACAATACCAATCATTTGAACAGAAAACGTTTTGCCCTCTTGATTTCAAAGGCCACAGTATTTGGAGTCTGGAGGAGGCTATGGGTGGTCAACAGCCTTCAGGGTGTATTGAGCAGCCCTCAAGATGCTCCTACCTGGGATGGCGCTTGCCTAGGAAGTGCTCTCAGGAGAGTATTTTTAAAAGATACGCTTCACCTGGAGTCGTGGCTGGGCTTGCTGGTGCAGGCCAGCACTAGCTGAGTCCTGCCTGTGGGGAGCCCCTCTCTCAGCACTGCGCCCAGGCGCCGCTTTTGCCAACGCCTCGCTGGTTTGTTCCTCTGAAGTAAAACGGCTGCTGGCAGCCCGCTAGGCTGGTTGGGCGAGCGCTTTGTGTGCCCTGATGAATCTGCACCCTCACGTACAACGTTTGCTGGTGGTGCACGGTCTGTTTGCCCGCTGCCGCAGAAGGAGGGTGGTGAGGAAAGCAGGCGTTGTCCGCACGTGGGATTTGCCGCTTTCTGCTTTGCAGACCCTTTGCAGGTCTCCATAAACTTCACAAACGGTGATGTAGAGGCTGTTGCTCTACGGGAAAGCTTTGGCTCACGGGCAAAAGTAAAAAGTAAAAATTTCTGCAAAATGAAAGAAAAAGCTTTTATTGTTTTAAAAGTGGAAACAGAAATACTGCTAGTAATAGCAGCGAGTTAATTAGAGAACATGCACCATTTCAGTTCACAGAGCTTAGAGCCTTTGTATCGTAGCTGCCTGGCTCACGTGGCTGCTCAGAGTCCTCCTCCCGTCCTCCGTCCAAAGGCTCAAAGCCTAGGCTTGGACTGTGTTGGAGGGATCAAAGGATCTCAGTTTTTTTCACCATAGCTGTTCCCTAAAAAAATATGAATGTTATTTATGCCTGGAACCATGACTTCCTGTCTCATTGCTTTTCTCTATAGAAGTGGAAATTCTTAAAAGGGAGATGAGCATGCAGGGCAGTCTATACAAATATGTGATTGTTGCAGATGCTGCTTACCCTTAGGAAAGCATCTAAGCAGGTCAGGGAAGACGCATAAGCAAATTACAGAAGCACGAGTTGCTCTGAGATAAAGTTAATTCGGTTGCTCCTTGAGCAAAAAAGTCCACAGTGATTTCCAACTGCGTCTGTGTGAGGAATGGCATTCTGTGGATGATATTTTCCCTATTTTTATGCATATATATATATATATGTAGCCCAGTTTCCCCTGATTGCAAACCCTGCTGGGTGAAGGGTTTCTTTGATTTATGGTAACAGGAGGGAAGAGTGGTTATTTATACATACTGGTAAAGCTTCTGAGTTGTTTTTGATCTACAGTTCTTTCAAATTATTCAAAATTCTTTTTTTTTTTTTGAAGTATGTCAGTTGATTTAACCATAAATACCATATGGCTTTACCATAAATATATATGTGTGTTTTAAGTCTGACACAGCAAACTCTTGCAGGAGAGAGTTCCCTAATAGAAATCTCCTGACTTCCAGTAAAACATGTATGAGCTAATGTAAACCAAATATGTAGTAAATATGATGCTATTGCCTTCTGCACCTGTCTTACATATTTTTGAAGCACCCTATCTCAGCGCCAACCTGACATTTTTAAAGAAACAGTATTCACCCTACTGGGGAGGAAGATGTTGGGGGGGTCAGGTAGTAGGTAACATTGTCTTTGATCTTGGAGGCTGATAGCTGGCAATTCAGTTAGGTTTTAGAGGAGGCTACTGGCTTTAACTGCTGTTAGATCATGTCCACTGTTGTGACTTGGGCTACACAAGTATTCAAGTATGAATACACAGGAATTCAGTGCCTTTTTGGGAGAAAGAATGCTTATTCATTCTGGATAATACATTTTTCCCCTGTGGTAATAATACATCGTGCCTCAATAATTTGTCATTTTATTAGTACAAAGGCATGGATTACGTTTTATCACTCATTATTTAAAAGATATGTGTTCTTACTGTCACGATTACTATTACTGCTATTTTGGTGTAGTTGCTATTTAAGTATCGTTTCCAGTGGCCAGTGTAGCTTTTTCAGGTGAGAGCTGTTTGCAATGATCTCAGAGAATCGGCATCTTCACTCAGAGAAACAGCCTGGGCATGTTGCCCGCGGTTCGAATACTCTCTATTTGAAAGCAAATCTGTTTGGCTTGAAATACGGTGTCTTAGTGTCCTCTGCAGCTCAGCCTTTGTGAACTGCTCTTCCTGGGGTGAATGGCAGAGGGTTTGAAGACGCCTCGTTGGCGCACAGTGCGTCCTACAGCTTGAGGAGCCGAATGGAACAGTAACGATCTCTGCAGCACCATGGAGTGAGTTTTACAGAGGCCCTAAAATTCATGCGGTTGCACTATGTCAAGAACTGCAAGCCGTATATCAAGGTCAGGATGAGCTAGTAAGCCCTGCCTCTCCGCAGCAATCTTTGCTACGATACAGGTCGATTAATGTGGCACAGCGCTGCTGCCGTGGCTCCGGCAGAACGCTGTGCCACGTGGATACGCGATGCCCCGCTACGCGGTGTGCGTTTACTCGAGCGTGCCTCACGCCTGAGGCCCCGAGTGCTGAGAAGTCTGAATTCAGTCCCGTGTTGTTATCAGTTGACGACGCTTCCCTGCTGGTTTCTTGAAAATCACTGTCTCCAAAAGCAGCAGTGTGTGTTGAATAACAAACCCCTTCACATTCAGACTCTTCAGGTTTGGGAACGGAGCCAACATTCTTGAAGAATGATTTAGTGGCCAATAAACATCTGCAAAGTCTGTAAGACTGTCAGAAGCAGTAACGTTGAAAGTAAAGATCGTATCAGTAGCAATTCCCCTGTCCTGACAAGGCATTCAGTGCAAATATTTGTTCAGTCATCCTTGCTCTCATTCCCGTTATCACAGACAGTTTCACATGTTTTGCCAAAAGAGCAATTCCATCTTCTTCCACAAAGCTGTTCACATCCAAGGCTTTTGCAATGTTAAATACCGGCCTACTACTGTTTCAGGACCTCCCAGACATGCTCCTTTGGAGTGCAGGAGCCTCATCTGTCTTACGCAAAGACTCTGCTGTGAAGGGCTCTTACAACTTTCAATTAGTGAGCATCTGCAGTCTGAAGGTTTTGCGGCTCCTTGAGGATTCAAGCTCAGCCTGGCTGATTTATTTACACTGCACCAATCTCCAAGATAGGCAGGATAGTCTTCGAGCTCTTCTAAGTACGATTCTCCCGCAGAGTCATTGAAATTGCACTGTGCTAGGACTCAAACCATTTGTAAATACAAGATGATGTTTGGAGAAGAAGGAGGCGTTTCTGCTTCTTCAAAACCTCTTGGCAAATGGGTACAGCTTCCTGAATAATTCTGGGCACACAGAATTCTTCTGCTCTGAGAGCCTCCCCCCCCCTTTTGCCTGGTTTGCTGCACTGCCTCTCACTTGCTTGGTGAATAGGAAAACTGAGAACACAGCCCTTCTTGAGATACCTCCCAGTTTACTAGGATCTCTGAGGGCCTGTTCAGAAGGTGTCTGGGAATATTTAGGTTTGGGAAGAAATCCTGTAATGGAAATAATAACAGTGCCAGTTGTGAGCAGGAGCATGAGGACTGCAGTAGCTTCACAAGGGAAAACAAAGGGAGCAGAACTAAAAATTTGACTCAAAAAAAATGCAGTCAAACACTAAAATCATTTTTGTGCAATCGGAGCTGAGAATAATCCATGGACAACTATTCCCCCTGCAGTTCACTCAGCAGTGTTTCTTTCTGCTGGTTATTCTGCATATGGTGAAGGAGATGTATGACTACAGCTCTCTGTATAGGTTCCTGTAATCGCTCAGGATGCTGAATAAAGGGGTTCCCATCACATTTCTAGCTAGATGAGGAAAGAGGTACTTTTGTGATGTATATGAACTACCCCAGTTTGAAAGAAGCCTCAAAACCCAGCTCACGTTCCTCACTGGGTTCTCGTTGCTGCTTGTCTACCAGCAAGGCACTAATGTGAACGCAGCTAAGCAGCTCTGAGGACAGGATGATTAACTTCATGATGTGCTGTTCCATACCATTTGATACACTCCATCTGGTTCTTCACATACTTTTGTGATGTATATGAACTACCCCAGTTTGAAAGAAGCCTCAAAACCCAGCTCACGTTCCTCACTGGGTTCTCGTTGCTGCTTGTCTACCAGCAAGGCACTAATGTGAACGCAGCTAAGCAGCTCTGAGGACAGGATGATTAACTTCATGATGTGCTGTTCCATACCATTTGATACACTCCATCTGGTTCTTCACGAACTTTAATAAAGTTTTTTTTCCTAAGACGTCTGTAGGATTTCACAAATGGGGAACTGAGGCACCAAACAATTACAATTTGAAGCCATTTTAGATACCTAAGACCTTGTGCATGCTCATGATTTCATGGCTCTTTATGCATTCAAAGCACAGCTCTCGTTGACCTCATTTGCACCTGCAAGTGCTCAGCACTGCTGAAGATGAGAGCCCAGGCTCTCGAGTTGGAGTTCAGAGTCTGGGGAACGTACTATGGCATCAGTGAAAAGGTTGATTAAAACATCGCGCCGAGCCCCTTGCACCAACCTGTAGCAGAAGCAGAGAGACTGTCAATCACTAACAGGATTTACTTGGCATTTTTAAATCCATGTGACGATCTTTTATCCTCTTGTGTTCCTCTCCCGCAACAGCCTTGCAGCTGCTGTCCCGTAGTGCTGAGGCTGCGTGGGGAAAGGTCTCACTGCTGCTCCAGCTTCGGCCCCGGAGCAGATCTGTCCTGCGCCATCGGGGAGGCAGCGACCGCACAAAATACCGTGTGTGATTGTACTGCTGCATCTCACAGCACGCTTAGGAGGAAGGCAGACTGCTTAGGCATTCCCATATTTATGCACCCATGATATAGAAGCAGATACATACATATATATATATATATATGAATATATCTGTATCTCCTTATAATTTTTGAAATTTCACATGCGATCCTGTCATTCATAGGATCTGCTGTGCAATGGTTTTCTGGGGTTACCATGAAGCTCTTTTGCAGCCTACGGCCGTTCTTAGGGCTGTTTGACTGTTGGAGCCCTGTATGTGCTTGTGCACTTCCTCGCGAGCTGCTTGAATTCCTATGCTTGTGATTGCACAGAGCGCCCTAAGTTTGGGACATAACTTAGGTACCTGGCGTTTAATATTTGGACTTAAGTATTGCGCACGTGTCAGTACCCCATGCAGCAGATGGAAGTAGTGATGTTTAGAAGAGAGTCTCTTCTTTATCTTACAGGTGAGTGAAAGAAACAGTGAATTGCCTCTCCCTGACAGACTTATCCATTCTTTACTCCATGCTGCTGGCTAAACACACCCTGGAAATCAGTTCTGGCATTCACTTAGAAGTTCCTCCGCTTGCCTGAAAATGCAGCACCTTGTAATTTAAATTGCCTTTGTGCAGCATATGCCATGTCTGAGCCCGCTTGGCTCCCAGGGGCAGGAGAGGAGCTGGCTCCTGCGAGCGGGGCCGCGGGAACGGGGGGCACGTTTCTCCAAATTCTGCAGGAGGCTTCTGAAAATATCCTGTGTGCATGCATTCATATCATAACGTTACACCGCATATGTAGGGTCTGCTCCCAAACCCGCAGCCAACTAGCATAACAAAATCAGATTTTACTGCTGTAGTGTCAGCCTAAGGTTGAAATATGGCTTTGAAACCCTCCCTTTCACCCCGCTTTTTTAATGAAAAACAATCGGGCTGGAGTGTAATAGTGCTTACCCTGGCTGCATTTGACTTTAGGTTTTTACTTTTAAAGCCTTATTTTAGGCTTTAAGAGCTCCCAATTAAACTTTTTAGATCCAGAGTGAAAGCCTGAACGTGCCTGCCTGCACAACAACGAGATGCCTGGGTGGGAAAAGGATATTTTTATATTAAAAATAAAGAAAATTAACACAGTGGTATGTTTTCTCCCCTCATACTCCTTACTCTTCTTTTTCCTAATGAATCTTTGTTTGCTGTTTTCTCATTTCCTTTTTTTTTAACATCTCCCATGCCCTTTCCTTTCTTTCTTTTTTTCTTCCTCTCCTCCTTTCTCCTCTTTTCTTTATTTCACCCTCCCCCTTCCCTGCTGCCTAGTTTTCACTGTTAACCCGTAACGGTTTGCAATAGGAGGGCTAACTACTTCATCCTTCCAGTCAGCACAACACATGCTGTAAATCCCTTTCTAAATAACACCAAAAAAAAAACCCCAACCATGAAGCCTAGGTCAGATATTTGTTTATCCATTATGAAATGCATGTGGGAGACTATCACCAAGGAATCTGACAACATTACGCTCTTAATTACGTGCCAACTCAATGAGGAAAGATTTGATTTCAGTCAGCTTTGCAGCAAACTTGAAAAGAACATAATACCACGTAACCGCCACTTCGTTAACAACTCGCCTCCAACACTACCCGGCCCCGAGTCCCATTATAAGCTCTACTAAAGTCTGGCTAAGAAAACAAGTCTCACACAGTGCCCCACATCTCACCAAGGAGAACACACTGTCACCGGTCATGGGAAATTTAGAGCCAGCCCTGACAGCCCAAACAATGAGGTGATTTACACCAGGTTTGTATCTAGTTTGCTAACTCATAAATTCTTACATGCAGGTGCGTAGCCCAAGACTGTAAGACCATTTGCACTGTGCCTACTATTATGTGGGGCTTTCAGTGCACTTATTAATACAAATGTTAATATAGACCTGCAAACTCAATTCTCTTTTATGGTTTATAAAATACACCTATCCCAGTCTCTGTGGGCATGTACACTCATTTTATAAAAATCACATGTATTAAACTGTAACTAGATGCCTACTCCCACTTCAGCAGCCTCCAGGCTGCACAGGGAAAAGAAGCCTTCAAGTTCCCAGGTATTCAGGAAAAAACTTGAGTGGTACCAGTCTCTCACAGTTAAAGCTTATATCTGACATTTTGGTGCAAGAAGCAAATTTCAAAGAAAGATTTCCCTGAAAAGACTTGGTTTGAGGCATGGTGGCAAAGGGATATTTCCAACCTTGGCAAGACCCAACCTATGGGTCTTAATAGAAGAGATCAGACCAGGGCTAAAGCTGTTCCTGGAAAAAAAAAAAAAAACAAAACACTGGGAGAACAGGGAAAAATGTTCACTGTAGCTGTCACTGTGAACATAAATTGTCATTATGCGGTTTGTTCATCTGAAAGGACGTAACAGTTGACGACAGGTCAGTTGTTACACTTGGTGTCACTGTGAAGCCAGAGGAGTGAGGTAACGGGGTTGCAGGGGTGACTTCATTACGAGCTGCTCCATAGCCGCATCCTGGAAGAAAGAGAGAGCAGTGGTAAATGAAAACTTTGCTGAAAAGGAGTTTTCTCTAGAGCCGGGGCCCAGACCTCGTTCCTGCAAGTTTCTGACAGTTTTCCTCCACCCACCCAACAAAAGGACATGGTAATAAATCTTTGTCAGTAGAAATCCAGTACCCCCCTGAGGTCAGACCCGCTGCGATTGGCACCAGGCGCACTCCCAGGTCGCAGTGCCTCGCTGTGTCTGCAGCCACAGGTCGTCTGAAATTCAAATGGGGACTTTCATCCCTCCACCAAAAGGCTCTGCTGCATGAGCACTGCCAGCCCCGGCTGGGCTGGTTTCACGTAGACCTGCCCTGTCCAGGACCTGCTCTGGGCAGGAGTGGCTTCATGAGGGACAATGCTTAGTGGATCCCATGCAGAGGTGGCCCGGGGTCTGCAGGAGGTCAGCCACCGGGGTGAGTTTGGGGAATGTTTCTCTAAGAGACTCTGCAGTTTGGAGTCTTTTCCAGCACGAGCTTTCCTGTCTGTGCTTCCCCGTAATTCATCCTTAATAGGTCTGATGTCCCTGAGGAAACCTGGGAGGATGGTGCAAAAGGAAAAGGGTTTTAAGAGTTGCTGTGCTGGATCGGATGAGTCCTGTCTAGGTCTAGAAAGCCTTTGGTAGTGTGGGTCTCTGGCTGAGCAGTATCCGCGTTCAGAAACTCATTTGTCTGTTCACATCAGGCTCAAAATGGGAGCACTGCAAGTGTAAGCATGGGAAGGCCAACTCCTGCTTCCTCTAATTCAAGCTGGAGGAGCTGACGTTTGCTCTGCTTGGGTTTTTCAAAAGGTGCTACAGTCTTTGCACCAAGATTAAATGACATTTCTTCTAAGAGGAAAGGGCCTGGCCCAGTGCTTTGGGCTACAATTTCCCCTCCCTTGCGCTGCTGAGCAGCCTGTGCTAAGCCCCCTTCCCTCCCCAGATGTGGGTAAACGTTAGCCATGTTCTGTGATTCATGGTTTAGTTTGGGATCCTTTGGGAGGAAAGGAGCTGTGTCAATGCAGAAGAGTATGGGAATATTAACTCAAGTTAACCCAATTTTGTTCTCGGAGAACCGGAGGTCTGAAAGTCATATGTGCCCTGAAACTGCGGTTTGGAAAATACTGGAGTCAAGGTGCGCGTGTGTGACCTACAGAAATACCTCATCTCACCACTAATTTACTCACACATGTAAACTTCATTTTTCATTCAGCTGCCCCAATTTATTTCCTGTTCCTCCCTCTTTTTCCTCCTCTTGCTTGTTTTGAAAATGCTGGTCAACACATGTTAAGCCAGAGTCTCCAAAACCAACAAAAGAAAGTTCAGGAGAGGCAGAGAGAGAAACAGCCGAATAACATTGCCAATTTTAAAATGAAGATAAGTTATACGGGACCTTTTGCTGAACCAACAAATATTTTATAGTGTTCACCATTTGGGGCCAGCAGTTCTTTTTTCCCCTCTTGTTTTCAGCTAGAATAGAAGGTGTGTAATTCATCAGGAATCTGTACACGTTTGAGTAGCATCAAGAAATAGGACGGTCATGTGGGACTGACCTACTGCGTGTCTTGACTTCCATGTCCATTTTTTCCCCACTACATAATGTTCTGTACCCTTTCCTCTGTCTCGTTCCCTCATTCACACGTTCTTTCCCCTGTTGGTTTCGAGCCATCTTTGCTTTGTCAGTGTTGCCTGATAACACAAAGCCGGGTTTTAAGCCAGTCGTTCCTGTTCAGCTTGAGCTCTGTATAACACCAAGCAGGGGAACAGCGTGGATGCTTCTTGGTCCTACGTAAGTGGTCCGTCTTTCCTTTGCTGTTCCCAGCAGGGCCTTCAGGCGAAGTCAATTCATCACCACACACGTGTCATATTCTTAGGTCAGAATTCTTAGATCCAAAGAATAAAATGTGACTGTAATTAACATTATTTAGCACACCCCTGAAGTCATCCAAGTGTATAAAAGTTATTAGTCTGGACTAGGCGAACGGTAAGGGTCTGAATTGTTCGGAAATACTTAAATGTGCCGCAAGCACCGCGCAGCCAGAGCGCCTTTGTGTGTTGTAAATTGGAGCAGGCATTTACGCTCTGGCTTTCTTCTCTAGTACTGGATGTAGTACGTAAAAGGGCACGGTGTATGTACGTAGATAGATATCTTCTTGTGAGTTATTTGTACGTTATTTTGACAACATCAAGTGTACTGGCAATGTACTGGAGGGAAGTGATGCTAATTGTCCGGTGTAAGGATGGTTTGCCTGCAAGAACCCTGGGGTTTATTTTCTTTGGGTGGGCCTTTCTGATAGCAGAAGAACAAAAGAAAACATTTTAAATACAGGAGAAATCCTGGAAAATTCTGCTCTTAAATGCTTTTGAAATGGTCAAAGTATTGCCTAGGCATGTTGTCTTTGGACTTCTGAGACTCATTTCCATCTCCGCTCAAACGGGACTGCAGGCTACCTTGCAAGAGAGCTGTCAGGATCAGCCTGTGAATATTTATGAAGAAATTTCATGGTGAAAAAAAAATAATATATGCTACATATATTATTAATAATGATGTGACTCCTGAAAAATACCATACTGTATCACAAAGCTGGTATTGTCCAGTGACTACACTCTTGGCACTGCGTGCTGCAGCAAACTGTATACTGAAAACTCATACTAATGGAAAGGTATACAGGATTCCATTGGTAAGTGATTTATAGTGACTTCCTATTATAAACAAGAGGGAACAAATATCCTGCCTTGCTGGTTTCTTTGGGCGGATGGTGAGAGCAGAATGAGACATTCCTGGCCAGGCAAAAGCTGATTCTCTGGATGCTTGCAACTGGGTGCAGAGTGAAGCACCAGAAAGTGAGGTATAAATGACAATCCCTAATTATAAATGATTGAGTTTCCATTTTCATAGTGCTTAAAACTTTCCAGTTGTAGAGCAGACAGCTGTTTTAAGTAATTTCCAAACTTGTAACAAAAAGATGTTTCTGATGTTTAATATTAAATAGACTTACTATAGGATCTCAATATATGCTGAAAGCCTACTGACATCCTTTCACAAGAAGGACGTTGCTTTCTGAGGCAGAACAAACCACCGTCAGTAGCAGCTTCTTTTTGAGTTTCAATTAATAAATATGCTATGGAGCACAACTGTAGTTTGTTTAGGAAAATTATTTGTGCTGGCCAGTGGTATGCTGTTGATGAACTTCAGTGTACACCCTATCAAATAAGTCTTGGGAACAGTGTGGAATGTAATAATGCATCAGCATTGGCTTTCTCTGGAGTCACTTGACACGTTGATCTAAGCTTTTCCAGTCTGTAGGGGCTGAAGTTTGTGCGACAGCCTGCCTTGGGCCAACTAGTGAGAGGACCCCACTTTTTCAGGAGAGCCCAGAGGCGGCTGCCACCTCAGGCGTGTTAGGTTAAAGTTAACCACGAGGGCAGCTATGGTGCATCCTTGGTACCTTGTATAAAGTGCTGCCTCTCACACAGTGAGAGGGGGCTCATGAGTGAAGTGCGAGGTCTGCCCATCAGCACTTGCTCTGGGCTGAGTCCTTCAGCTGAGGCTACTCAGTGAGATTCAGTGTGATGCATCATTTTTCCATTCCTTTCACCACCATTTCCAGAGATGTTACCCAGTCCCAGTGCCATTTCCTCGTTGCCTCAGAGAAATCTAGGAATATGTTGTGTGATGGTCAAGAAACCAAACACTTTCCATATTGAGAATGCTGTTCTTTCATTATATTCATGAAACAGTCTCACCAAAATGTTGCTTTTACAGCTGAAATATACTTTGCAATTGTTGTGCAGATATGTCAAATATAAAAGGCTTTAATTATCGAAATACTTAATTAGTAGTTGGGGATAGAGCAGGTAGATTGCAAAAGATGAAGAAAAAGCAAAACGTTGGGCAAGATCCACCTTTTTTTTTAATTTGATAAAATTTTGTCATCTATGTTCCCTCTCTTGTCAATGAAGAGCCAGACTGCAATTCTTCCAGGCTGAGCTAAGCAGTTAAGGCTGTAGTTACACCACCAGTTTAATCTCCAAAGGAGAGGCATGGTCCTACCCTCATCCAGCTCACGGCATATCCACATGGATGATAATGCTGCCCAAAGGGAAACAGTGGAGGAGGTGGCCATAAAAAAGGGCTTTGTGGTCTGGTTTTGCAGCAGCTCTCAGGGATGTTGGATTGCAGTGTTAGATAGGTGGGCTGAAACCGCTTGTCGGAGGACATCTCTGTTGTCTGGAGGACATCTCTGTTGTTTGTGAATGGACAACTAGCCTGGATAAAGATACATGACTTAGATCATAGAATCATAGAATCATAGAATCATAGAATGTTTAGGGTTGGAAGGGACCACTAGTGGTCATCTAGTCCAACCCCCCTGCAGTGAGCAGGGACACTGCTAACTAGATCAGATTGCTCAGAGCCCCATCCAACCTGGCCTTGAATGTTTCCAGGGATGGGGCCTCCACTACCTCTCTGGGCAACCTGTTCCAGTGTTTTACCACTCTTATTACCACTCTTAGATGGCATGTTCAAGGCAAGTGAGGTGAACTCTACTCGTCCTTTTGAGTTGGATCAAGTTGGTTTGACCAGCAAGATGTAAAGGAGAGCATGAGGAATGGTCTTTGTGTCTTTCAATGTGCTTATCCCCATCCAGAAAATGGTTGTAATACTTCCTTCACTAAGGGCTGTTCAGACAGATGTGAGCTGCTTGGATGCTATGGTAGTGCAAACTGGGATATGCTGTCAGAGGTGTGGTATAGCAGAAAAGGATTTTTGGCAAGAAAAAGGGGGCCTGTGCTTTGAAATGATGGATTTTCAGACTTCATTGTAGGAACATGCTTTTACAGCAGTTATTAGCAAGAGCTTTGCAAATTATCAATGATGGTTTTATTGTAACCCAGTTTCGAGTTTCTTTGACATAAATTATTTGTTTGAAAAAAACATAAAATCTGAATGAAATATAAAAAGACTTGTAATTCAGGAAAAATCTTCAGCAACGTTGAAGAATGGGTAGCTCTTTGCTCCTGGATTTTATTTTTTAGCTCTGCTGCTGCTTTTATATACCATGGGCAAGCCGCTTTCTTTTAGAGCTGGCTAAACACCAGTAAAAAATATTTGCAAATACTCCTTCAAATAAACGCTGGAATTGGAATGTGTGTCACCATTCACACCTACTTTCCTCAGAAGTTTGTACAAGCAATTTTTTTGTTCATAGGAAATATTTTCCAACAGCAAAAGAAACTGACAGATGCTTGAGAGAGGTGTATTTATATCCAGGTTTGCTCTGGCAACGACCATCTCTATTACTTGCCATTTCCATTTCTATACCTACTGACCTATTCAGTCCTAAATCTCCTCTTTAAAATTGTCTCTACTAAAAAAAAAGAAAAAGAGGGCTGAAAAACTTTTTGTAGCCAAGTACAGCATGAAGAAGGAGACTTTTGGTGTCATTCAGTACCTCTCTCTGGATCGAATGTTTCTTTTTTCCTTGGTTCCCTCTCCTCTGCATAGGTTGAACTTCCCGCTCTTGAATCCGATTCAAGTATTGATCTAGAAGAGCCTAAGAGATAGTGATTTAAGATATGCTCTTTTGGAACAAAATGTAAACCTTGGTCACTTGTGGACATTTCTTTTTAAAGCTGTTTTGCAAAAGGATGGGGGCCTGTTAACTCAAACAGCTTGGCAAACGTCTGACCTCTGGAATTACAGCTGGTCTCCTGCATTTCTTCTGGTGAGACTGTGGTCTTCGGTGGTCACCTCCAAGTACTGAAGAGTGCGGCTGGGCTGAGTTGTTCAACATGGGCTGGCTGTATGAGAAAACAGGCTGCTGGTCAGTGGTGGGCAAAGCCGCCTGTAAATGGAGAGCTACCAAGGGTTGCCATGTGCTTTTAGGACCTGTTCCACTGGAAGCTCAGTTTAAAGAAAAGATCAATTTGTAATTAAAAATCTGATGGAAATCTAGCAATAAGGTTGATTTTTAGTTGGGAATCCAGTCTCATAAAGAAGTGCATTACTTTATGAAATTTATGCTGTGTTCAGGGGCTTTTTGGGTTTTGTAGCCATTAATGCTCGTGCCGTTGCTGTTTCTTTTGTTTGACTGGATCTCCATAGGTATTGCAGTTAGGCGTCGGCTTCTCGTTCCTCTATAATGTGTTTCTGTGTCAGGATAGCAAGCCCACTGAATAAAGCTTATACATTTCTGCCTGGTAAATATTTCTGGCTTCTCTGCAGCGTGAGGACTTAATGAATGAACAAATGTGACTCTTGATGGGAAAGTGTAGCTTATGCCTGTGATGCAGTTTCACCTTTGAAGGCTGTTAACCAGGTGTGCTTGTTACTTGTACCCTTCTCAGCCTGCCTCTGTGACTGAGTCGCAGCCTGGGCAAGGGGCGCATTAAAAACCACACACATCATGTGTGCGTGGGTGAAAGTCCTATTTTTAGTGCATACAAGAAGGCATTCACTGAAGGGCAACGAAGCTGATTTTTTATTTTTAGGTTTTGCAATTCCTTATGTCCTTTTGAAAAACTAGCTCTATCACCCTGCAAAATGTAGGTGAACCTCAAAGACCAGCTTTATGCTCACTATTTGCCAAGGCAACCTTTTCCCAGACATTGGATGGTGCGGGATGTGCTGGGCAGGGTTCGGAACCAGTTCTGCCACTATGGTTTTGGTGAAGCTTGGTGAGGTTCTGCCTCACCAAAGCCTGTTTCTCTAAGGTCATGTCTCAGGAACCTCCCCACAGCACTTTTTTTGATGTGTGCCCTGCTCCAAGCTCAGCGTAGATTTCTCCAGGCAGACACTTGCATGAACCTGGCCCTTTATACATGTCAAAACAAAGATTTCATTTGGAAATCTGGTATCTATTTTGGAATTAATCTTGGGTTATTTTTCCATATGCCTATCCCATGAACTCGCCTGTTTTAAAATCTATTGAAAGAAAATAGACATCTTTTTTTTTTCTGTTTTCAGAAACTCTGGAGAATGGACCAAATAAGTGTGAAAGGTGAGTAAGGGACTTCACAGTTTTCCCAACTTATTATTATTACGGTTTTCCCAATATCACGTAGCTATGTAAGCTGTACGTGTAAATATTTGTTATTGCTTGAATCTAGCGCAGCTAACAGAAAAGGAACCAGCAAAGATGAAACGTACTGGAAGGAGATCAACGCAGCTATGGCCCTAACGAACCTTGCCCAGGGGAAGGATAAACTGCAGGGAACTACCAGCTGCATCATTCAGAAATCATCACATATATCAGAAGTAAAGACTGTTAAAGTGCCATTAGTTCAGCAGTTTTAAGAGATGGGTCCTTTTACTTTTTCTTGTCAAACGGACATTTTCCTCACAGGATTGGTTTTCAGCAAAATCAGATTCACAGATACGAGGCAAATGTGGAAAATAGGCCCCCTTTTACAGTATGGTCAGTTTAAAAAAATACGTTCTTTCTGACTCAGACGTTTTCATTGTATTAAATGAAATGTTCAATTGCTTCTATAAAAGGCATGTAAATTATAAAAAAACTGTTTTTATCAAAACATTAACTTATTTTATGTTAATCAAAGTGCGCATAAGATGTTTGCATTGCTATTACAGTAAGTGCCTTGCTTTCAAAAAATAAGCTATAACGTGGGCATAGTACAACAGTATTATGCCTCAAAATGACAATGCCATAATGCTTAAACTTTGTATATTATTCCAAGTGGGCTTAAGCAGCCTAGGGCTAAACACATTACTGCTGGAGGCCCTGGAGAATTGTGCTTATTTGACTTGTAAAAATTGATGAGTCTTAATGAAATTGTTACATCATTTTCTCTCTCTTTTTTTAATCGTTATAAAAATTGTACAGTATGTTTTGTCAAAGTGACAATGAGGTTGTTATGCATGTTTCTTACCTGTATATGCAGTATATTAAAATACCAAAATCATTCCTTTGAAAAGTGCAATACTCTAGAACACACAAATTTAGGAAATAAGTTAATTGTTCAGATTATTTTGAACTTATACATATGCTCCCAGCTGTGTTGCTCATTAAAGATTTCTAGTTGAGAAGGTTCTAGCCAGACTAGCTGTCAATTCAAGCTGAACTTCTATAATTTTAAAGCTTTGCTAGTGACTTACTAAAATTTTGATAGAAGTAAAATTGTTTTCTTCTTGTACAGAACTAAATCTATAGTGCCATTTATTATTTGCAATGGAGCTCAAAAAAGTTTCCATGGTGGAAATTAATACTTTAATGTGGATTAAACATTTCAATTTTGTATGTATTGCATAAATGAGGACAGTTGATTGACAGTTCACATTCCAGTGAGAAAAAGCTATAATATAAACTATCGCAGCCCAAACTAGAAACACAAATGGGGAATGAAACATTGAAGAATCTTAGCATTTAAGATGGGAGGGGTTTAAGTAGATACTAAACAATGTATTAAATGTCATGTCTCTAAACTTGACCGTAATTGACCATAATAACTAGCATAAAACCAGGTTTATCTTTAAGGTTTATTGGGAGGTGTACAAGTTATTCTAAGTCTTTTGACAATAGTCTAATGAGGTTTACAGTGCTTGAATGAACAGTGGCAAAGCCAAAAATTATTTATGCTGAATCAGTTACAGAAAACTGGAAAAGAGCTGATTGTTGTTAGGATTTGGATTTTCTCCTGTGGGTATCCTGTCAGGTTTTTTCCTACTTACCCCTTTCCTCGTTTCTCTTTTTGGTGAGCCATCAATGAACAGACAAGACTTTAGTCCTGCTCCCACTGAGTTTAATGGCAGAACTCCCACTTCAATGGAAGCGGGACTGTGCTAACGATGAAACTAACTTGCAAGTAGAGGTTGTTCCAGTTGCACTAAAATAGTCAAGATAGATACATTGCAAATATCAGCCTTGGTGTGACTTCTTAGGAAACTTCTTGATGTAACATAACATGTTGTTGGGTTTATTTAGTGTACAATGAAAATGATTTGATATGAAAATATTTTGTACATATATATTTTTACTTTGTTTTCTAAATTGCTGATTTGCATTGACTTAAAGTGCCAAGCAAGAAATGTAAGTCATGACTGTATGAACAGTTGAAGTATGTGTTTTACTGACTTGCATCATTATGTGTCTAAGATTCCATGACATTAATTTTTGATACTTTACTGAATTTTGACATAATAATGTGAGTTTATAACTAATAGCAGAGAGTTAATACTTCACTTTTGTTCATACTATTATAAGTTATTCTGGTATTAAATATTTTGTGACAATAAATTGATGGTTTTGACAAACTTTTCTTTTAGAAATATTCACAGTGTTTTTGTCTGTATAAATGAAACAACAAAATTTGTCTTGTAAAAAAGGTACTTTTGGGGACTTCTTTGGAGTAAAACTGGAGAAGACAAGCCATTGTATAAACAACTTGTTCATGGTTCTTTTTTTAAACAATCAAAGCACAAAGAATAATCTGTAAAACACATCAAATGGGTTTTAAATTTAAGAAATACTTGGCATAATTTCTTGTTACCATTTCCTTTAATTTATTTTTTTTCTACTGCTGCTTTAGAGTTTTCTGAAAACACAAATTCTAATGAATTATGTGTGTGTCTTTTTTAAATAACAAAAATCATGATCAGTGCTGAGCCAACAGCTAATGAAGACTCAATAATTATTTATGATATTGGAAAAACAAACATTATTACTATTGCTCTTCTTTGTTTCAATATATGTAACCATTTTAGTAAAATAAATAACTGCAAACAACACTGTGCTAGTTTGAATTAAATATTCATTTATCTGTCCCTAGTCATTTGCATTTCTGTTTCCTGTTATAGTCAGGGTTTCTCTATACTGGGGTACAAGCATGTGATAGGCAAAGACAAAACAGAAATGCTGATCTTTTGGCTAATATACCTTGTGAAGTAGTTTAGCACATCCCTGATGAAAACGATTCTTCAGCATGTTCGGGATGATGACTGCTAATGACAATGTGGAGTGATGCTTATTAATCCTCCACATTGGAAAAGTGCAGAGGGAAGCCATAGCTACTCACTGTCCTGAGTCACTGGAGAGGGTCCATGAGCTGGGAAAGACGTTGGTCATTAAGGGGGTTTTATGAGTACAGCCTACATTTGTCTACCGTACTGTGTATGGATACACTCTGGCTGTGTAGCCTTGGTGGAGGAGATGCAATCAGTCCATCTAGAAGTTCAGTGCCCATAGTAATGAGAGTCCAGTGCAACTGGGCACCTAACTTTTGTGCCTCAGCAAAGTTCCTCCAGTTGCATGGAAGGGGTGATAACTAAGGTCTTGGTGGGCACTTGGCATTTTCAGGTTTTATGTCTTGTTTATTTGTGATATATGTATACTGCTGTAGCATCTGCAACCATCCAACATGTCAGTGGGGATTTGGATATTCAGTTGATATGCGAGTTCCTGAGGGAATATGCAGAGCCTGACTTTTGCTGTTGGGAATGCATAGAAACATCCACATCCTAATGATGCTGAGCTTCTTGGCATCTACTTGGTACCCAAAGTAGACATGACCAGTCTGACTTGAAGAAACCAACTCAGTCTGCTCCCACCTACTCTGCAAATCCTTTGCAAGAGCTGAGCACTCACAACCTCTTATAAACCACTGACACTAAGGGGAGCCCCAGGTTGCTCAGTAGCTAGAATATACATTGGGATCAGGACTACAGTCTCCCCTTCCAGCATTATACAACAGCTACAAGCACTGAGCTATAGTTCTCACTTTGTGGCCTCACATTCTTAGTTGGCGGCCTAATTTATAAATACATATGCCAGGTGAAGAAGTTCCACTAGGGAGACTGACAGCAAGGCCCGGGACAACACATAGGCCATTTTGAGGACATGTGATAACTTGATGGCTTAAGTTTTAACTTGGAGTTTGGCAAAGGCTGGCAGCTAGACTTGGATGCCCAGATACAAGTGCATGAAGTATCCACTGCATTGTGGATTAGAAGGAGAAGGTGGGGAAGGGAGGTTGGTAGCACCTCTGTACTGTGCAAAGAGAATGGATTTAGCTTAGGCTAGGGGAAAGGCTGTGTGAGCTTAAACCTGTTTCTTCATTGTCACTTCACTCAGCTAGTTTTTCATTATATGCCCTGGCTTTGATAAATGATGTTTTTATCCATCTAAACTATCTATCAGTGGAGATCCACAACACCAAACATGAGATGCTATTACAGGAAGCAGCTTTGATGCTGGGATGTCTGATAGTCATGAGCTTCTGGAACTCACCATACTCTCAATGCCCAGAAAGTCCTCCTTTGTACCCCCTGTGACATCCCCAGCAGTGGGGGAGAATGTGGGAATCGTTCTGCATCAGTCAAAAGGGAGCCTGCACCAAGGAAAGGAATCTGTGTCTGCCCTGGGGATGCTCTCGAGTACGGGGGAACTGCCTTCTCTCCCTGCTTTGCCACAGCGAGTGAATACTAAGGAATCACTTGGGACCCATCAGGGCTATTTGGGTAGTGTGCCAATGGGGCACACTGCACCCTGCCTACCCAAGGCACTGCCAGGTTGTGGGGCTGCAGCCACCAACCTCAGACCCTCCCTCAGGAATCCTTCGAAAGGTTTTCAGGCTCAGTGGTGCCTCTGTTTCTTTCAGTCTTGAGGAAGCCCTAGGTCATACTTCCCTTCATGGCTTCCAAGGGCTGGGGGAGATGGGTGTATCTGCTGGCAAGTCCCCTGTGTGGGGTGGAAGATGAGAGTAAGTGTGACCAGTCATCCAACCTCCCCAAGCTGCAACAAAACTCCTATAAGCTGAGCTCCACCAGGGCTATACAAGTCTTAATTTCCACATTCAAAAGAGCACTGCGGACCTCAGAGCAGCCCTGGCAGAGCTGGGATCACGGTACTGCCAGGAGAAAAGAGCAGTTACAACAGCAAAGCTTGTCACTGCTCCTTGAGCTGGGTACTGCCTCAGATGCCCACTTGCTATGTGGCAAAGGGAAGGGTGCAGCTGTCTTCTACCATGGCTGACTTCTCACACATACCAACATTTTTTGCTGTGAGATCTCATGTTCTGTTATGAAGCCTTCAACTCAAGTTGTGCTTCCACTCAGTCCTTAGCATGACTACACTTTCTTAAACCCTGGCCTGTTGCTTGCATGAATATGGAGACCAGACACAGCACGGACTGAGGACAACAGACCCTCCAGTACTCCACAAGCAGCTCTGGAGTCCAGTGGGCACCAATTTAGTGGTCACAGTGACAGCTTCAAGCATGACAGACCCCTGTTTTATTCCTGTGTTACCATGAACAGTCTGTGAGACTCTTGGAGAATCAGAAAGAACCTCAAAGGGTTCCAGGCTCCTAAACTAATAAATCCAAGCATTTCTGAAGGTCCGAGGGTCAAGGCATGTTTCCATGGCCAAGCACAGACAGTTGCATGCCTGCTCTGAGCCAGCTGGACAGAAATGTGGTCTAGTTCAGAAACTGGGTAACCAAGTTTGGCATCAAACCTGAGCTGCTGCACCAAGGTCCCCAGCAGAGCATGGGCTGGACTGAGCATGGTATGAATACATCTGTGCATCTTTTGGACCATTGCTTGTTCTATACCTTTCACTTGTTCACAACAACGTCTTTGTATTTCTCTGTGCGTTGGTGCAGCATTTCACAGAGGACTATAACACTGCCCTGCATGGCTGAGCTATTGTGTGTGGAAGGACACCGATAGTTGGGAGCTGCGCTGGTGCAATACCTACCTAGCCTAGTTAGCCAGGGCAGGGAAGTGAGATGAAGCACGATGCAAAGGGCTGAATTGCCCAAGAGCACTGTTTTGGCACACCACAAGGGAAGCAACAGGAGGCCAGCCTGGATGTGAGTTCGTGTTGTATGCACTGTTTTGCCAGCATCTGGGTATGCTCGATCCCCATGAGCAGCAGAATTGAGACCCAGACCCACGGTTTTCACAGTGCTGCATTGCTGAGCCAGTGTTTAGGTTTGGGCCCCATCTTGAAACTCCTCTTGTTTAACAAGAAGGGAGGAGGTTGGCTAAAATACAAGTACCTTGTGAAAAAAAAGGAGGAGAAAAAAAAAGAAGTGGAAAAGAGACATGAATGCCTAATGCAACAGAAGAAAAAAATCCCAGCCCTCCTTAATGTTGCTGTTATGTCAGCTTGGGTTATTGGCAGTGGAAGTGGTTATTGGCAGCGGAAGTTAGACCTGGCTCAAGGCTAATATAACTTGCGCACCTGACTTTTTAAAAGGAGCTGAGATCTGGTTTCTTTATGGATGGGGTTTTTTTCATTCGTGGTGTTGGTCCCTTCTTCAGATTTCCTTAGCTTTCCTTTCAGCCAGGTTTGGACTTGATTCTCCTTCTATCTTCCTTCCTTCCTGAAAAGTCTCCTGTTACGTGCGGACAGCAATGGGATCCTTTATGCCAAAGCTCATTCTTCTGGCTTTGCAGTTTCTAGGGCCATGTAAGTGAAGGATGTATGGTTCAACAAGGTGGTGTTCACTGACAAAGTCTGGTATCTCCCTTCTCCCAGCCCAGGGCCAGTGAACATACACAGTCTCAGGAGTGTGCAATAGAGGCTCTTCAACCAACAATCTCCACCATCTATCACTTCACTCCTAACTACTACTGCTTTTGGCTATCTTAACTCCCAAAAGGACTGTCAATTTAACCATAACTACCTAAGAACTGCCAAGTCTCATTTTATGAGCTGCTGTTGATAGTTTAGCTATTTAAGGCTGATTTTAAACAATTTTTATTGGTACTTCGTGGCATGTGCCTGATTTACAGTGCTGTAAATAACCACAAATTAGGGACATTTCTTTCTTTACGGTAAAGGCACATTATCTTGAGCATGAGAAGGATAGTTTGTTGGTGAAGAACTGGAGCGCAGGTTCTTTTCTGCAACAGGCTCCCTGTGTGAGCCCAGGCAAGCCTCGTCCAGGGCTTGGTGAATGCAGAGGGGCTGGGTCTCTCCCCTGAGGAACGCTCTAAGAACCGGGGAATGTGGGATGAGGATCATGTCTAAGAGATGCCCCTCACTGTTCACCCTGCTGCTATGAGGCTCTGCAGGTAAGAGACCAGTGCTGGTTTGTAAGTGGCACACTCAGTTTGATGCACTTAAGGAACTGTAGATATCTGATTGAAAATTGCATCTCAGGCACATGTCCCAGAACAGGCATCACCTTCAGCAGCACTTCCATCTCTTCACTCACTGCAGCAGGAGAATCAGCTACTGACTGAGACCAGATGCCCAAACCTGACACAGCTGAAGTCAAGAAGACAAACCACGCTCTTGGGAAACGAAGCAGTGGGTCTCACACCATGAAGAGACCTGGTGGCCTCAGGCTACCACTACCTACCTTCCCCTGCAGTACCAACTGAGGAGCACACTGAAAGCACCTCAAAAACCTCATCCTAGGAAGGGGGAAACATCTCTCTCCAGCTTAAAAAAATGACCTCTTGCAGTTGCAGAATTTGTGGATGTAGAAGTTAAGGTGTAAGATAAAATGTTTCACTCAGGACCATCCCTGTGACTTGGGGATGTTCAGCAAAGCTGTCCGATCTTCCTCATATTAACTGGTGTGAGGATGAGAATCTACGCTCTAAAGGGTTTTATGGTCCTTTTTCACACCCTTTTAAGAAATTGTCAGCCAGACCTGAAAACCATGGACTGTGCTCATCAGATTCAGGAGAAATCCAGAAGTCATGCAGCAAAAGACATCCCTTCTGCATGCTGGTGTGGTGGAAGAAGACAGCAGGCCCATAGACACCACGCTGGGGACTTCGATGCCTTCACTGCACTGCACAGATGCGTTCCTCTCCAACGGTACATTTCCCATTCATGTTTGCTGTCTTCACATACAGAGAAAAAAGGAGCCAGCCTTCTATTCACAGGGAGGAGTGAGGGTGTATAACTGGAATCCATAGCTAAACGCTTTGGGCAGCAGTTAAAATGTGAATCTAACTTTGGGGATCTTGTGAAATGGCCACAAAATATGTGGCCGGATTTTAAAATGTTCCAAGTACTCAACAGCAGCCAGTGTAGTCGTGAAAAGTGGTCAGAAGGATTTCAGTTAGATCTTTGCAAATTAAATGCCAGGTCAGCAAAACGGAAACATTTTGTGGAACGGGACAACTGCATTTAATTTCTTTGGATTTCTTTGAAGAAAGCTTGGAGATGATCAAACCCCCAAATTTCTTTCTTTTTTTAAATGAAAAAGTCTAGTTTTCCAGATTAATTTTTTTTTTGTCTTGAAATGCAAGATAATTATAGCAAAAAAGGTTGAAATCAAAGCCAAAATAGAAATCACAGAAACTTATCAAAATATTGAGGTTACCAAATTATGTTTACTGACTTTTAAAAAATGTTCTTTTGGCTATTTATATTAATTTGTTTATATATTTACACTTTCCAACCCAGTTTAAAACAAGACAGTTTTAACATCTCAAAAATTTCCACAGGATGGAAAAATACACCCCCTAGAATTGCATAGAAGAATTTTTAAGTGTCGGTGTTTTGAAAATCAGAGCAGTTTTGCGTTGTGAACTGTGGATATAAAAGTCTGTATCTCAGTACTTCATTTTGAGAGTACTAGTTTTTATGTGGAATCATTTCAGCAAACACAATGCTGCTTAAGCTGTAGGTCACTTTTGTATCAGTATCTTCAAAAAAAAAAGGTTTAAGGAAAACTATGAGACTTTTGTTGCTCTCTGGGATGATGAAAAGAATTTGCATTTGGCCGGAAAATGAAGACAGCAAGCATAACGTTTGCTGGTACTCCTCATCCTTGGAGAGCGGACACCCAATGCGGTAATGGAAGAACCTATGGGATGCTAGTTCTTGCCCGTTGATTAAAAATAATAGAGAAAGCAAGAGAAAGCAGGGGTATCAGACTGAAGCCATCTTAACACTTATCCCCAACACTTAAAAAGAGACTGCAATAGCAATAATAAATGCATTTCTCAGGTGGCATTGAGCAACCGGAAAAATCAAAGTTGTCCCAAGATTTGCTGCAGGACTTCACTGGCAGTGAAGCCACATGCAATTAATGCGACAACAAAACCAGCCAGCAGTGACTCTCCACATTTCAAGATGTAGAGCAAAGAAAATCTTAGTCATTTCTAATCCTTTAAACCCCTGACTACACTCCTGAAGCTGACTTCTGCTCAGAAGGGTGCCTGTAGGTGGGCAGCAGAAAGGTCGTCTTGAGAGCAGCCTGCCCAGGCTGGCACAACCCAATCAGGCCATGCCCAGGGCCAGACTGGAGGGGACTCCATCTGGAAAGTCTGGTGCTTTTGTCACTTTGAAGTGTGTAAGGTGTTACACAGTTACAAGTTGTATTTACCCACGCTCTTTCTCCTTTTAAATAAAGGCTTTCCTTTATGGTCCTAGTTCCTAGAAAAACACATTTCTGTGGCTGCTATCTCAAACAAGGCTACTTGCAATAAAAGTGTTTACTATGAAAACAGCTATATATGCAACTCTATAAAATGCAGTCAATATCTAACATCTTCTAAGAAGCATCAATCAGATTTCCTTTCAGGAGCAAAAATACAAGAAGGTTGCAATCTTTTTTCCAATTTCCTAGTGGGCAGCTGAGGTGGGAACTCTATACCCAATTTATAACATGAAATATTACCTGTATCTGTTTCACAAGGACATGTACCAGCATGAGAGTGGGATTCAGTGGAACCTGGATTTACAACTGGAAATTAAATACAGGCATGTGGAAACATTATTATGTAAAGTAATACTTAGCTACTTCTTGCCGCATTCCCTCAACAGCAACAAAATGGTAGCATGGAAACCAAACGCCAAGTGTAATTTTTTATACCTGTTCTATGAGCATGAAAAGAAAAACAGTCCCATGTAGAACCGTGAGGACTTGCTACTTTTTCGTCTGTGAAGTCTTAAATGTCACACAGCCCCTGGGCTGAACTCTCCTTTCACCAAAACCAATGGAGCTTTGATATTGGTTTCCACTTGAGCATGAAAGATCCCAGAGACTCAGCTTTTCACTTCTTACTGAGACTCCTGGTAACATACTTCGATGCCTTGCTTTCAGTAGTTTGTTTTGGTGGCTCCCATTGCCCAGGTAGGAAGTACACTTAGAGAAGCTGTAGCTCAGAGGCACACTGAGCAGTGAGCCCTGGGACGCTGGCGATTTGGCATTGCTCTAGCCTGGGGCACTGCTGCACCAACCCAGACAGGAGGGCAGATCACAGGGGAAGTACTCTAAGGTGTAGCCAAGTGTTTCACCTACTTCTCCAGTCCCTGCAGGTCAACCAGGAAACCACCAGAACAAACACTTGAGGCTCACCTGCACCCAGATCCCATCCACACCTTCTTTGCAAATGCATGTAGTGGCACAGTTAGAGAGACACAGCTGATCATGATCCAGCAGGGAAAGTAGCCCCATATCTGGCTGTTTGCACTCTACAAAGGGTGTCTTCTCCAAAACATGCACCATTCATCTGCATAAGGGACAAACTGGCAGGAACAGTCAGCCCAGCTGTGCATAAGCACCTCACGGACAGCAAGGTGCTAGAAGTAACAGTCAGCATGGATTTCTCATAAACAAGTCACATCAAGCCAATTTGATTTCCTCCTGCGACAGTACAGCAAACTGTGTGGATGGAAGAGTCGCAGTAGGTCATACTCTGGTTTGGTTTTTGGCAATGTCTTACATGACATTCTCATAAATAAGCAGAGGAAATATCATGGAGCTGAAATTACTATCAAGAGTGTATAAAACAAGTTGAAAACTCATACTTGGAGAAGTTATGAGGGACTCATTGTCAGAATGAAAGTATGCACCAAGGACTTCCACAGAGGTCTGTCCTTGGCTGTTTGTGTTCAGTATTTTCACCAATAGCTTGGCTAACGGAATAAAGCAGAGATTCCTCAGCTGTGGGATTTGTGCTATTAGTTTTATACAACCAGTTCCTAGGGGACATATAGCCCAGAAAAGGCCTCTGGCTGCTGCTGCCAGGGCGTGCTCCCTCTGCCTCTGCTGTTCGTCATGGTGGTCTTGAGCAGAAAAATGTAGAGCTGTCGCAATCCAGAATCTTGCTACATTTTTTTGTTGTCAACTTGGTGCTCCTTGCAAGTACATCAGGGGCTGGGGTTAGAATTCAACATTACCTTGGTATGTTGGAGAAACGGCCTGAAAAATACCATAATTAATCAACTGTATTGCAAAGACCTGTGAGCAAGAGTGATGAACTGCACAGAACATGGGGAAGTAGCTAGGAGTTCTGCCCAAGAAGATGGCGGGTGATCATAAGGTGAAGATGACCCCAAACCATCCTGCTATTATGATAAAATGACACACTGGGTTATATATTTAGGTGTTGGACTATATGACATGTAAGTGAGTGTCTTCTGCTCTGCTGAGCTCTGTTGAGGCTGCGCTTGAAGGAGATAGAGACAAACATGATCTGGAAGGAAAGATTGATTGATTGGGGGTTATTAAGTGTAACAAAGATAACAATCTACAGGTATATGTGGCCATCAGACAGATGAAGGAAATAATCTGTTCTTTGTCCCATAGTACAGTTAAGTAATAACGGGTTTTAATTGCAGCAAAGGAGATGGTGAGTGAGTTACTGGGTCGAACATGCCAACAGAAGAAGGGGGATCAGATGGGGAAGCAATGGAGTACGTTGCCTGTGTGGGTGGTAGACTTTCTGTCACTGAAGGTGTTTTAAGAACAAGTTAGAGACATATTAATCAGGAATTAAATAGGTGTAATTGATCCTACTTTGGGGCAGGATGGCCTCTTGAGGTTGCCTCCCCACCCTTATTTTCCATTTCAACAGTCTGTCTTATAAACATGGCATGGAGGTCTGTTGCTCAATAGATGGTTAAAAGAGTGAATAGCAGCTGGTTTATTCCTCTGTTTTTGGGAGGTGTGTTTACATTCCAGGCGTAAGAGTGGAGAGGAAGGACAGCAAGTTCTGATCCCACCAGCCAGCCAGCAGAGGAGACCGGGCAGACATCCATGGGAGGCTGTTTAACTTTCCCAGCCTTTCAGAGCCTAACATAAAGGACAAAGGTGGCTCCCAGATGGAAGACAACAGACTTGAAAAACATGGAAGCTGACAGAGAGGGATGGACATTTAACATGAAAGTTAAAATTGCCAGAAGAAGAAAGCAAGGAAATTTCCAGTTAGGTGCAATGGGATGACTCCTGAAGGATCTCTGTGCTCTGTAAGTGCTTTTGGCCTCCATAGAAAATACTTGGGCAGAAACCCTCCAGAAGGTATGTTTGTTTTGAGCAGAATCTGGAGTTCCTGCACCGAGCTTTCTGAAGGCTGTGTTGCAGGATTAGCCTATATTCCCTCTACTCAGTGTCATGGGAGACTGAACATTTTCGCTGTGTTCTGGAGCCTGACACAGGCAGACAGACCACAAAGAAAAACACGGAACAGATCCTACAAGCTGCTTCAAATAACACTTGCTCCAGAGCCTCTGGTGATTGCTGAGAAATTCTAGTTTCACAAAAGATGCCAACAGGGGAAGAAATTATTTCACAGTCTGCCTCGAGCTTCAAAAGGGGTTGCTGAACATGTTAACCAACACCCTTTTTGACAGGCTGGTTTGCGGTCAATGCCTCTAACTAACAGGAAAACAAATGCCTGTAGTCCGAGTGGGGAATCACACTCTGCGCCACAAAGCCGAGGAAATTGCTGCCGGAGAATCCCCAGAGCTGCTCTGCGAGAGCGCACAGGCCAGCAGGATGTGTAAAAAACCATCAGGAATGTTCCTTATGTGACAAGATGGATCATTCAGAAGGAAGGCTCTGCTGGGTATGAAAAGACTTGGTATATTGACTCAAAGGGACACTTTGACTATGTTTCTAGCTATGAGCAGCTCACTTCAGAAAGAAACTAGTGGGCAGGGAAAGGGGGAGGCAGGAGTAGGAGGCAAAGTGAAGTCAAGCTATGTACGAAGATGGAGACTGAGCCAGAAATAGAAAGGGAGAAAGTAAATCAGAATTTAAAGAGTCTTCCATATAGTCATTACGATAAGATGGATTTGGTTTTTTGCAAGCACCGGCAATTCCATTAGCCAAAGAGATACACAATCACTTTTGATACAAAAGAGACAAGAATTTTATTACCATTGTATCAGATCCAGTGACTACAGCAAATTCAATCCCCTTCCTTTGCCAGCTACATGATTCACAAGGTGTTTGCTGCGAAGACTGACAATCCAACCATTCGTGTGTGCCGAATGAGCTATTCTTGATGCGAAGAAGTGGTCAGAAATGTTCAGGAGGGTGATGAAACCTGAAATGGATCCAAGTGCAGCGTGATAGAAATAGGCTTTGGCTCTCAAGGTAGGAAAGAGGAATATCACAGACACTGCTAATGTGAGCTGGTTATTAAATTAAACTACCGATCACCGGAGGATGGAAAACAGTTACATGTCCTAAAGCTGAAAGGTCTGACCAACATGGGACATTACCTGTTAGCGACAAAACATGGATTTCTCTGTCTACCTCCACCTGGTGCCAGGGATTAAAGAGACCCTGGCTGTGATGTGCCAATATTTCAGTGAGACTACAAGCCTAGTTCTTTATTTAGGTCAATGTCCATTTTCTTGTATTAAGATTCTGCCCCTTAAACAACAGTTGCAAAAACTGACTTGTGAAAACATACTTACTTACGGAAATGGCAGAAAAGTCTCAGGAGATCCTTGCAGGAGCAATGCGTAATACTGATACTGTTGTCTGTCTCTTGGCACCAGCTTTTTATCAAATGGCTTTTCAGAGGTCTGCCTGGAGAATATGGTATTAACTCCATAGTCAGAATGACAGACAGTGAAATGTCAAGAACCTATAATCAGTCTTTTAAGAAATTACAGTATGGGCATTTGTAATGGCAAGCTTTTTCTCTGTTTCTTTGAATTGGTGGACCACTTATTTTTCAAATCACCAGCAAAAGCAACACAGCAGTGGATGTTCCAGTTCCTGTCAATCGCTATTATTATTAATTATTTAATTACTTTCTTAGACCTAGTGAATTAAAGTGCAGACGTCATTCCTCAGTTAATTACAGGTCTGAAATAGCTCTGCCTTTTAGACCAAGGGAAAACGTAAAGCCCTTAAACACTGCAATACACCCTCCCCCTTCCCACTTCCCAATACATGTTTGTCACCTTATAGAGGAAGCTTTTCAGGGATGGATTGACTTTTACAGACCCTGGCTCAGTAGGGCACAGTGCTAAATGATGACTTCTTTGAGGCAATATTTACTACTAAGAAGAATAAGATACTAAATCAGAATAATCTCATAGGATTTAAGCACACTTCGATCTTGATTTACCAGGGCACTTACCGTGCCATCCATTTCCATTGTGTGGAATCTGTATTTTATGATCATGGGACGGGGGGGCGGGTGCAGGGAAGTTCAAAGGAAAAAAGCTATGAACACGTGGATAAGATGATTTGTGTTTTGAGTGCTGCTGAGTATTTGTGTAGACAAAAAGATGGTGCTTTCAAGATAACACTTGAGCTGCAGAGAGGGCCTGTAAACATAAAACCCAGTGGCGAATGGAGCCTTGAACCACAAATCCAAACCCACAACCAGCATTCACAATCCAGTTGACAGAGGTTTTTTTATTTACTTTTCCTTGCCATTGAGTGCAACAATTCATTTACTCCTGATATATAAATACACACGCGCACGACACTAAGTAATATCCTGCTGATCCGAAATTCTCCCCAGGTCTCACGCCCTCCCCACTGGCAATCCCCCTCCCAGCCAGCTCTCTTCCGCTCTGCAACGGCGCAGCCCTGGGGTACGTAACTGAGAAATCTCTACTTCAGACAAGGGAGTAAGCTTCATGAATCACCAAACAACACTTCTCAGGTGGGAAAAGCACATTCTTTGTTCCTCTACGTGGAATTAGAAAAATATGTCTAGAGGTAAAGCCCTGAAAGCCCCGGGAGAGCAATTGCTCTCTTTCTCTTTCTTTTTTGGTTTTGTTGAGCTTGTGAGTTTTAGGGTGGTTTAATTAAAGGTCTTAAAATTCTTTAACACTAACGTTCAAATGCTTCATATTTTTTCCCCTAGACTTGTAGAGTTTCTGTCCTCCTCCTCTCTCTCTTGTGTCACTTTTACTCTGCAATAAAACAATTGAATCACACGCTGGTACATAAATATTGGCAGATTTTTAGGTTTGCTGTTTTTTTCACTCAGCCTATTGGGCAAACAGCCTAGAAAGGCTAAGTTATTTGCCAGAGTTTGAATTTCTGGCAAACAGTGCATAACCCCACCTTTCCAACTCTTCTCTCTGTGCACTAACGACTATTATGGGGAAATGCGTTCCAGAAATGTGAAAATCAATGTAGTGGGAAATGTACCAAAACCACCTTTCCACTTATACAATCTCAGTTGTCCAAGAAACACAATTAATTAGTGTTATTGAGCTGTTTAGCTCCCCAATAAAAGCTTTTTGAGTGATTATATGAAGAACCATTGGTACTGGAGACTTCATACTGAAGTAATTAATGGAAGTTGATTATATTCTGACAAGTTAAACACAGGTTTGTTTGATATTACACACACATGGAAAACACATGCGCTATTGAGCTCGGTACCTAGGAGTTTAGATTAATGGTGTTGATGAATTATGTGGAGATTATATACTTTGCAGACACATAATGGACCTGATTTTGAAAAGCAGGCTCTCATTTTGCTCCTGCAATTTTGAGGGTGTGAATAATTGCAGGTGATTTTCTAGCAGCTAGACATCTCACTGCCTGGTTGAATTCCTTCGGGCAGAGGTCACGCCTGGTTTTGTGCAAGGCACCCGAAGGCACTGGGAGAGTGCGGCAGACAGCGAAGAATGAACTTACACCCGTGCTGCCTGCTGGGACCACAGCCACCAGCAAGGACAACTGGTTTCACGCATGGCTGTGGCAGCTGAGTTGGGACTTTCAAGAAATACCTTCTCTTTCTAAGTTCAGGGGTGTGTTGTGAACTTGAGGCTCAACCCCAAAAGGGGAAGGAGGAAGCTGTCTCTAGGCTTTCTCCTGTTGCCAGGCAGAGGCATCTTTCTCTTGAGGCTCTATCTGAAGGTAACTGAATGCCATTGGGATGAGGACAGAGGTAGCAACTGATGTCAGGGTTTAATGGCTGCAGGAGATAGCTGGGAGGTAGAAGGCCAGGCTCAAATGAGTGTCTTGATTCAGGCAGGGAAAGGACTGAGAGTTTAGTCTTAGCTGCACTAGTCTGTCATGCAGAGCAGCCTGTGCAGAATGGTCACGCCCAGACCTGGTGCCTTCCCGTGGTGTTTACCAGGGAACGCAGGGGTGCCCCTGGGATGCCACAGCCACTATTACAGGGCGTTTTCTGTGTGCTTAGAGCACCATGTGGGCATGCTCCCTCAAGCTTTTCCTAGGAGCATGCCCAAAAGGAGCTGGGACTGCAGACACCCCAATCCCAAGCTACAAAGGCAGGATGACTGCAAGATGTGGGGAGCAGCCTGGCTTTTACAGCACTCCCAGGACTGGCTTCCAGGCCCATGAGCCAGACCAGAGATGGATGAGCATCTTTTCATGAGAACAGATCCTGATGAGCCCCCATGAGTGTGATTCAGTTTGAGAGACCAAATCTGGGAGTCAAAATGCAGGTTCCCATGTAAGCCAGGCACTTAAGCTCCCATCGACGTGATGGAGATCTCATCGCATGCGGAGGGATTCTGCCCCACCTAAAGCACGACTTCCTTGCTGAGCTGCCTACACCTCCCTTCTACCTCAGACACCTGTGGGCATCTGCCTTCAGAAACCCTCGTTTAGGTGTCTGTCACCAAGCGAAACCCTGCCCTTAGAGACGCATGGCCGCTACAGCGCAGTGGCTGCAGTAGCTCTGTTTCCAGCACCACTGCAACCACAGCCACATGCTGGCTGCTCTGCCCAGCTCTCTCCTGTCCCTAGGACAGGACATGCCCAGCACCCTGTGGCAGCAAATTGCCAGCAGTGCCCAGCTTGAACCAACAAGGAGAAGCCCTGAAAGCCTGGCTGAGCTGAGCAGCCCTCTGAGAACTGCTGGCTACAGAAGTACGAGGCAACGTTAACACCCGGAGCAGGGCGGGAAGGACTAGAACACCTTCCTCAAAGTTTTGATGGGTTCAGAGCTAGAAAGTGTTTTCAGCTCAGCCATTTCAGGTCACCCTGGCTGAGAAATTATTTAAGAAGTTGCACCATACTCCATATTCAGTAGTTGTACCCAGAGACCTTCTTTAGGCTATAGCTAGGGGTATGTTACATAGAGAAGGGGAAAGACATATAGACCTGTTCTGGCTTGGATCTTAAAGGCATGTGAGGAACAAATATGAGGCACCAGCATGCGCCTATGGAGGTAGAGTCAGTGGAAAGTTAAAGAGGGCCACACAGCTCCTCTCTTCCATGCTTGCAGTCTCTGAATCCAGCACTTGGCTCTCTGTGCATCATTGAATGTTGACCACTACCATGGTCTATAAACAACTATAGAGCATACATCAAGCATTACATAAATGAGGTCACAAACGTGAACCCCAAGAGAGTGTGGCCCCCTACTAGCCAAGCTCCAGGTCCATCTGAGACAGTTTATGTTGGCATGTACCCCAGGCAATGAGACAAGCTGCACGGCTGGCACCCCACTACTGGTGGCTGTCCAGTCTTCAGTGGAGAATTCAGCATCCTCTCCACCTTGCCTGACCCTGGGGAGTCCTGGGGTATGGGCGCTATGGGGTAGACAGGGCACAGAGCAGCACCAAGGGGTGGAGGGGAGTCAGTGAGAGGTGACCACTGACAGTGCTCAGAGATGTTGAAAGGTCTTGGGGTGTGTGCTACCCTATGAATGCCCTGGACAGTGCAGATGTGATAGAGGAACTGAGCCCCAGAGTGCCATGGCCAAGGACAAGCTGCTCCAGCTTTGCCCCTCCACATGGAAGTAGAAGCCCTAACACAACAGCACCGGTGTGGGTGCTGGACCATTTTATTGGCTGTGTAAATACCTAATCCTTTCCTAAGACTGCTGCTGCTTTGATCGCTCATGTAGAGCGAAAGACAGAATTAGGGCCTGATCCTGCAACTGTGTGCTCCCTCCAGGAAAGAGCAGCGATTGCTGGGAAAGGGCTTTTAACCCTCCCCCATGCTGGCTGGCTGCTGGGGGCAGTGGATAATCCCGGAGGCAAGCCCCACATCTTGCCGTGCCGGCGGACAGGAAGCAGTCCCTTCCGAGGAAGGGGAAAGACCTGGCTTCAGCCGCTGCTTCTTAATTAGCTGCTGCAGGTGGAGGGCTGTGCAAGTCCCTCGCATTGCTTTTATAACTATCACATCTTTATGTGGCTGAACTGTTTTTTTCCACTGTAACTCAGCCATTTTTGGAAGAGAAATATTTTGGGTCACATTATCAATTTTCCCCCCATGGAAAGCTTATAAAAATTAATCTATAAGCAAATTGATGTGAGGAAAAAAGTTAGCAGAAATGTTTTCAAATGGACAACCTTCAAAGGATTTGAGCTCATTCCATTTGAATTACAAAGTCAGAGCTTTGGTCCAGCCACTCTTTGGTTCCCTACCTCTCTTCCCCACCCATGCTGCTTTGCATCACACTTGAACAGGTCCCCAGTGAGCACTTTTTTCCTAGTGATTGAATTTAGCATTGGCAGAACTACCTTGATAGGCTGTTCTTGAGGTTGAAGACTCCATTTTCTGTCCACAGCAGACACAAGAAGCCATCAAGCAGCCTTGTTGATGGTGATGTGCTAATCCATCTCAGATGGGCAGAGGAGGGTACTCCTTCCCCCAGACTTACACGTTGCTGTGACTTTCTGTTAATGGTCCCGAAATAGTTCTCAGCTAGGGCAGCGGTTTGTCTGCAGGCATCAGTCTAACTGGACTAGACTAAGGCCACCATGAAGATACCTGCCTTTGTAGTAATCTTGTGCCCTTTTAGTGCTAAAGCAAATGAGTGACACTGAGACTAAATGGCTAATAATAACATACAAAAGCACAAGCCTGCCTTTTCTTTAAGGTGAGATGCCCATTGCGCAGCCAGGGGAGCACTGAGGTTGTCTTCAGAGGAGTCAAGGAGGACTGTAACAGCCACCATTCCTTTGGGATAAATACAAGAAACAAAAGCCTTCAAGATGCTTTGTGAAACCAGAAAAACAAAGTGGCCTCCATGCAGAGACATGCATTCC
>NW_009260837.1:138019-144065 GCF_000687185.1 Egretta garzetta | reverse complement strand
TCCTGCATAAATAATACAAAGAAATTACCTCTACTTACAGGTGTCTCATATCTCACTGGTTATTGTTTTTGTGTGTTTATGGAAAGAAGGCAGAGCAGATCAGAGAAGCCAAGGACACAGCCTAAACAAACATTAAGATTATGGCTCCAAGAACAGAGGCAGGGTGGGGGAGGAGAGAGATTTTGGCTAAGCTGATTTAAAAACAACTGTAACATGAAAAAACAGCTCCTAATTCCTCCTGTGTCTGGGGACACCACACATTGCACATTCCTTGTAGACAGAGGACCACAGTAAAGGAGCCTGATGCTATCATCACCTTCATCTCCTAATCAACACAGTCCGCAGCACTCTGAATTTTGGCAAGCGACCTGGAGTGTGAAGCATTACTGTGCATGTCAGGAGCAAGAGCCAGGCTCCAGGAGGAGAAACTGAGGAGCTGCATGTGCACAGGCTCAAGAGAGATAGGGTAATGGAGATGCCACCAAAATCAGCCATGGTGGAAGCAAATCTGAAAGCCAAGTGGCCAGTGTGTAGGTCACAGCCTACATCTGATCTGCAGCTGCATCCTGTGGAGCCTGTGGGCAGTCAAAGTCCTTGCTCTACCTCCATGCCTCCTCTGTCTCACGCTCCACGGCGCTCCTGCCCTCTGCTCTCTCCAGTGCCCCTCTCCCCCTCCACCCTCAGCTCCCCTTGCCAAGTGGGGGAAGGACAGAGCTGCCCCACGTCAGCCACGTGGCTGTCAAGTGTCACCTGCCTTGCCAGTGCCGTGCTGGGAAATCGCAACAGCTACAGAGCGTCTAGCCAGACCGGGAAGCCCCAGAGCTGGAAGCAGAGACCTGTCGGCTCCGAACGAGGAGGATTTCCATGCAGCCAGGGAGACTCAAAGGTGCCTTGACAACCCGAAAGCCGCTAATAGACGTGAGCAGCAGCAAGGAATGACAGATCTCAGAAACTGTGTTGAGAAAGCAATGAAAGGAGCAGAGGTCAGAGCAGACCTCACTCAGCCACCTGGCTGCGCAAGTGGGTTAGCCAAATGACCTCAGTAAAACTATTTTCTACTCCATTTGCAGCCCTCAGAGGCCAGTCAGGGAGAGGAGAGATTGTCCAGTTCAAATAATGCAAAACTTGATTTCTTTGAGGGAAAACTCCCTGACAGGCTTCTTGGCTCTGCTCAGCATCTCACCCAAGTGAGTGGCTAGGAAGAGAAAAAAGAGAGGCTTCCAGCAGCCAGCCCGCGCATGCCAGCTCTGTCCGTGCTACAGAGCAGCCCACAACAGACAACCAAGTGCTCCAAGTTTGCAGGAGCTGTTGAGATGTGGCGTGCAGGCAGCCATCAGGCAGAAAGAGCCAGATCAGAGCATTAGCAGCAAGGGGAAAGCTGAATCCTCTGGCCTGGCTCAGGACCAGACAAGACCTGTTCTTGGCATAATATGGTGCAAACAAGGACTCCCAGGATAAATGGGCAGTGAAACAACCTATACACATTCAGCTGGACTTCAGTTTGAAGGGCCAGATCAGCAAAAGGAAATCAGGCACCCCAAGGGCTCGGGGAATTTGCCCCATCATTTGAGTTTTTCTCTGCAGAAGCCAACCAGGAAAGGAAGCAGCTGCTCACAAGAAAGATGGACATTAATTGCCATGAGCCCCATAAGCACAAATATGTCAAATGGAAAAGGTGACTCTAGTCTGGTCTGTGGCATTTTTGAACAATTAGAAAAAGTGATAGATTTGGTTTGTAAAACAAGAGAAGTTGGCAATAATGCAAAAACTAAAGAAAGAAGTTAAGTGCTGGTACAGTGAAAAAGTTCGCTATAAAACGTCAACTTGTTATATTAGGAGGCTGGGCCAGAACAAAACATCACAAGAGCCTAGTAAAAAGCCTCTTTTCTTTCCCTGTCTGAGAGTTGCAAGGACGCCACATTATGTCAGTGGTACACACATGAGGCCCCAGGTTTTTGTTTAGATCCTCGCAGTGGAACAACAGGAGGAGGAGACTGGCTACAAATCATCTGCTGGTATCTGTGAAATGCGTGGAAAAAGTGGACACTCCCTCAAGGATAACCATTAATAGAGCAGACAGGCTAAAAACAGTAAGGAGTAGACTGTCCAAAAGTGAACCAACTAATTGGTCTCAAATGGAGACAGTGACAGGGGAACTTACATTCGTCCAACAGTTGGGAAAGTTAGGTTTGCAAATTGGACATCTGGAATTTGAGCTAGATTTCTGGATAACCGAGATAGTGGATGAGCTAATAAACAGTTTGGATTTCATTATGCCTAATAGCTGAGTAAGTGCCAGGAAACCATGTCACAGACACTGCCTGTGAAAATTCTTTATAAATATGTGGCACAGGCAAGCAATGTGATTTGTAGACAACTGGATTGCAGAGAACAGGGAACCGCACCGTTATAAGTGACATGCCATGGGAGCTTTCCAGCCAGAAAAGTCACTTCCCACAGGCTGAAACCTGGTTTGAGACCTAGGATCTCAAAGGGATTTTAGCTGCTCAGGTGTTGGTATATTGGAAGCAGGAATCTGTTTCCCCTTGGTGTGCTAATTATTTCTGATGAGGAGCAAAGAAAAGGGGGGGAAAAGGGAACGAGGGCCAGAAAGCACGACGAAGTAAACAGATGTAATAAATAGACAGAAGAAAACTAGCAGGGAAAGAAGAGTGGAGACAAAAAGCAAGGAGCTTGGTATTTGCTGCTGAGGATGGCTTACAAACCTTTGCTGCTGAGGTTCCTGGAGTTGTCCTCCCTCCTGCTGCCGAAGCAGCACAGGACCAAACTATAGGAAGGTGGCCACGGAGCAGCCACTTCACTGCTTAACTGAAGTCATGTGCAGGAGATATTCAGGGCAGCTGGGAATTTCAGGAGGCAAGGCTGAGCTCTCACAGCACCTTGGGCTTCCGTGGTTGTTCAGAGAAGCAGGGCAGCCCCACGTCCTGTTCAAGGCTGCAAGGACCACTGCAGCCTAGTTTTCTGCTCTGGATCTGACAAACAGCTGTGGACCTCAGTAGAAAGATCTGCTTCACAGTGACAGAATGAAGCCCTCAGTGGCCACTGAATATGGCTGCTTACTCGCTGCCATGGGGCAAGGGCTTATACCTCAAGCACAGCCCTGCAGAGGCGCAGTCAAACTGCTTTTAAGCATCTCCACATGACACTGGTGCATCTGTCCTGGGAGCAGTGACATGCTCTGAGGGAGCCATCTCCGCTGCCTCCTTGGTGGGGCAGTTCTGCACACATCAACTGCTGTGGCCTCTACCTGGTGGGTTTACAGATGGTCTGAGACAAACTTAAGTCTGAAAAGGCTGCAATAAAACTCCAAAGAAAGAGAGTATTTCCTAATAAAAAAACAGTTTGCTTTGGGCAGATAGGGAGTGAAGGAGACACGATGACAGCGGAGCTGTCCAGAAACAGCTGCTCCTCCTTGGTGTGCAGGACCAGGGAGGGCTTCTTTTCCTAGCAAGAGGTTTACTTCCAAGCTTGCAGATACTACACAACACCAGCTAGCTTGGGTGGGCCTGCGACAGAAAACCACTGCAGTTGTCACCAGACCACAATGTAGCATTTGTGGCATTAAAAAGGCTCTTGTGACCATTCACAGTTTGCTTTTCTGGATTTTAAAATGCCTTTCACGCAGGAAACAGATGCTAACAGATACTGAACATATAGTCTAGAGACAGTATTGCTACAGCAACATAAGGAGTTTGAAAGTGTCCTGATTGCAGCAAAAGTTTCAGATCTCTGGGATGATTTACTGTATTATTGAAGCACACCTTGGGGTAAAAATTCTATTTATATATTTTCACTACTGCTCAGATGGGAATAAAGTCATTGTGGAATAGCAAAATGAAAATACTCTGACGAGAGGGCATTGCATAATTATGCAATAGTTCATTATTTAACAATAACTACTTAAAATATGATTACGATAGATACCATTTTCTTTTTGTCTAGAACATACTCTCTAGACTACCACCATTGTAGACTCTTGACATTGGTGACAATAAAGTAAAGGTGTTTTTAAGGATTCAATGTAGCTTCTGCCTTTCAGCGGGAAGGAGTTAAGTCCTTTTGTGGATCTCAACATCAACAGCCTCCATATGAAACATGGGCATTGCTACACATGTGTATCTGGAAAAACAAGTAGCTATTGGTCTTCCTTTGCAAGACTTGGGTGTCTGAAATGGGGACAGAATGGAACAGAGGAGCAAGAAGTTAAGAATCTTGACCCAGGAAGCTTGATGAAAAGCTCAAAAAAAAAAAAAAAAGAAAAAAAAAGAAATTATCTGGCCAGGTGTCCTGCAAAAGAGACAAAGAACTATGGGCAGAATGCCAACCCTCTGCTGTTCGATTCCTCCTGCATTGAGGAGAAAAAACCTTGGATGATCACTGTGAATAAAGAGGCCAGCCTCAAAACCACATTATTTAATGAACAATTTATCCCCCTAACAGAACCTACCTACTGGACTGTGAGTTGTGAGTACTCAGGTCAAAAAGGTAATACTTTTATTTTTTTTTAAACCTTTTGAAAGCATCATTAGTATACATGAACTTTGCATGTAAGTATTCAGCAGACTGATTTATAACATTGTCTTTACCTCTTCACCGGCATAACTCAGCATCAGATTCCCTCAAACTAATTAGTCTATGTTATAAAATCAACTGGTTGCTGATAGAACAACCACTCACTTTTTTTCCATCAAGAAGAACTGTCAAACCCTGTGTTCTGTACCATGAACAGGCAAGGCAGGAACCTCTCCTTTTCCAAAATGAGGTGACATGCATCTGTGTGCTAGCAGTACCTGTGTTAGCTAAAAAATCTTTCAAGCCATTGAAATTCTTTCAATAAATTCTTTCAGTTACATTTTTTTCACATCTTCATCTCCATACTCCTGGAACAAAACACGAAATGTTAGGGTTGCTTTAAAAAAAAAAATCCAATATGAATTAACATATTACCATTGCACCTTTTAGAACTATGGTTGTATGCTGTAAGATGAGGCAAGCTCGTCCTAAACTGAAAGGACTCTTTCTCCGTGGCATATTCGTTATTGTCCCCTACTGAGTAATTCTATCACCTGCCCTCTGCAGATTCTTCATGCTTCAACAGAGATGCAATTTCTGGCCAGAGCAGCTTCAATATAGAGCCTTAGCTTCCATGGATGTGTAATGATTTACACCTGTGCAAAGTAGATGTAAACTCACTTTGCACTCACTTTACACAGGTGCAAATGGCTGCACAAGGTGAGAAGCAGTGGCGAATCAAGCCCGTAACGACTGCAAAGCACTTACGCAGGGTCTGATGGAAACCAATGGAGGCAACGTGGGCTACAGCGATCAGGGGGCAGCAGTTTGGGAGTCTGTTCTCCCTCACTGTGGGAGCAGTGGCTGTTATTAGCGACTGAAGCCATGCGTGTGTGCCCAGAGGATAATAAATCAGCTGCTGCGTGAGCGCCGCGGGCCTGCCGGCTCCAGCTCCTCTGGCACTGCTGCGAGGGTCCGGCTGCAGCAGGAAACCTGCGCTGCCACCCGGGTTGGGAGATGCCGGGTGGCTGGGAGATTGGTCTACATGGGGAATCAGGCTAAACCCAGGGGCTCTGGCTTGGTTTAGGGCATGTTCCTTGCTGTGAGTCAAACAGGTTATCCAAAAGCCTGGCTCGATAATTGCTGAAATAGTACAGGTGCTCCTAGCCCTTTTTGTTATAGCGCCTCCTAAAACTGCCCAAGACCTGGGGAGTGCAAGAGCTTTCAAAGGAAACTTTACCTTTTAGGAACTGTTGGGTAGGACAGAGTAGATAGATAGATCTAAAATTAATCTGCTGCCCTTTGTCAGAGCTCGCCGGCCATAAGGTTAAAGGCAATAATTACCATGATGGTCTGTTTGGGGGAGATTGGAGGAGAAGGCAGAGAAATTTTTTCATGCTGACTGTTTTATCCTGAAGATTAGGGTTTATATAACAACTCTGCCTGGTAGTCTGAAAAAGACCTTCTGAAATGTGTTCCTCTTAGTCTTACACCTGCCAGCTTTCCTCACTCT
>NW_009260837.1:130398-137999 GCF_000687185.1 Egretta garzetta | reverse complement strand
CTTTCCCTAGCCTACTAATAGCGATGGTAAATGCATCCAGAGAAATATGGTTGCTATAAAGTACTGAAGTTTCTGTGTAGCATGATTTTTACATTTTACATACAGCGTAAAATTACTGAATTTGAAATAAAGTATGTGTGTCATTTTTCCAAGGGACTTTTAAAATGTGCCTCTGGATATATGTGAAAATATAAAATACTGCTCACAAAAAATTAAAGCAGAAAGCATACGCTCGTGAAGGAAAACCGCTTCATTTGTTACAGCTATCTTTTCAAGGCAAGGCAGTCACACCCAGTGCATGGCAGGCTGGAGAGCTTCGTGTCCCCACTGACTCTGCTGTGTTTGCAATACCTGGTGCAGGAGGGGGCTGGCCATCCGTGCAGAAGTGTTTTCTCATGGCTACAAAGTTCTGCAGAGCCGGCGCTGAAGTCAAGCCCAACACTCATTCACATCCCACGGCAGTCAGGCTAAATCTGATTCACGAGCAAGATGATGACAGCTAGGACAAGGGATCATTTTTAGTTGTAAAACAAGCAATTTTGAGCATGTGATTGGGGCAAATAATCCAAACAGTTTCTTATTTAATGAAAGCATTTACCAATGACAGCATCAAAGACATGGTGTCAAGGGAGGATGGGTGAAGCCTGGTACTGACCCGTTGCGGGCCCCTACGGGCTGGGAAAATCAGACTCTAGAAAGGGAGGACTGTCTCAATACTTACATTAACAATGGAGTGAAAGAAGACTTTATTTTCAGCAACAGGGTTTGAGCAAAGGACTTTTACCCTCTACTCCTGTTTTCCTAGTAAGTTATGAAAGGTTTATTTACCCCACGTAAGGTACCCCAAGTGGCTTCCTCTGTAACAGTCTTCTAGGTGTCTTTTCAGCATAAGCTACAATTAACAGAGAGAACATGTTCTCTGTAGGTAGAGCAGGAGCGTAAGGGCTGTCCTGGGACCTCCTTCCCGCGAGTGACAGCAGTGCCAGGCGGCACTGCCTGCACTGGCTTTCCACTCGAGTAGCATGTAGGGCCAAGAGTGAGTCCCCCCCCTGCCCTGGCACTGGGCTCCTTGAGCCTGACGGCAGGGGGCCACCGTGCCCCCTCCCCCTTTCTCCAGTCTTAGACAGGCTGCAGTGGTGGGAGGACGGAGGGTAGCAGGCTCAGCTTCCCCATGACTGTTCTGTTGCGCTATAGGATGTGGCTGGTACCCGTGGTATGATGCGAAGCCACCGCTCGAGGGTAAAGCAGCTGCTCAGAGGGGAGCTGCAAAGAGCTGAAGTCCCTTCAGCCACTCTCCTTGCCTCATCCTCCTTTTGCCTGCAGTCCCAGATGCAGCACACCTCAAAGTTGCCACAAGTGTGTGGTTCTCTGTAGAATAGGAACAACTGTGAAACTTTTGTACGTGGTTATGTTGAATTGCCCGGAGACAGCTGAGATGGGATGTGGGCTACTTTGCCATACTTGGCACTTGTGGTAGGATCCCTCCATCACCTTCGTGGTGGCAGCTGACTTCTGGTACCTGCTGTCGTGTCCAACTAGTCACAGTCAATGGTGTGCACACTCTTCAGCTTCTGTAGATGACAGTGAAATACTGTGACTAGATCCTTGTAGATCTTGTTAATTTATCTCACAGGTGTACTCAAATGCCATACATTACAAAGGCAGGCTTGCAGCAGTCTGGTATCAACAACATCTTCTACTGCTGCTGCTATGAAACCATTTTCTTCTTCTTCTACCCAGCTGCCATGAAATCCATTTGATATTTACTGAAGGTGTATTTAAGTTACTAAAATATACTGGCTTTTAAGAGGGTATTTTTCCACTGGAACACTTATCTAGAGCCGTGGTGGATTCTTTATTATGTTTTTAAAGTCTAAAGCCAAAGACGATTTAAATAGCTAAGTCTAAAACATGTTATCTTGAAAACAGCCCCTTCTTAAGAGGTGACAGTCATAGTGCCTAAGTCCCCTCCTCAGCCCTCACTTATTTTTTTGGTACCCTAAGGAATGTTTGGAATCATCTTAAGCCAGCAATCCTACCTTATACCTAAAACTACTTGGGACCCAGGGCTTGAGGTTTTTGTCTTCCTAAGCCTTCAGATGATTCCATTTGCTCTCAGTACATGCTAGATCATGCTTCAGTAGAATATCATGGAAAGTCCTTTTCTTACAATGGTTCCATGATGTGCCCTGATGCTGCTACCTAGCCCAGTGGTTAGAGCATTTTGCTGGGGACTAGAGGCCCTGACTTCAATGTCGTCGCTGGCTGGAGGGGATTAGACCTGGTCTCCTGCAAGCATGCAGGGCTATCTAGCAGTGCTGAGAGGGTTGCTCTGCTCATTTTGCTCAAATGGAGCAAATCCTGTGAAAGGAAGGTAAGGATGGGGGTCTGGGAAGGAGAGATGGACAAAGGCAGGAGGGAATGAAAGCAGGAGACAGGTAGCAGCTCTGGGAGAAGGAGGGTCGGGTCCTATGCCTGGCAGCTCCTTGCAAGGGAAGGGTGGGAAACCCACAGGCCCTCCTCCCAGCAAGGTGTCCCAACAGCCCGCTCCCTCCCTGTGGGAGGTTAAATGCCCCAGAGAGATGTGCCAGCTGCAGAGCTCAGTGTGGTTTCTTGTGCCTGGGCCATCTGACAGCCTCTTCTGAGCAACTCCTGCTGCTGGGAAGCTGCTGACTGCAACTGCCTTCTGCAGTGCACTGTCGTTATTTATTTTATCATCCATGTGCCTGTGTACATTCCTCACATTTTAACTATGGAAGCAGAACAAATTGAGCATATTAACCTTCCTTCCCTCCCTCCTGTCATCCAGTATGCTTCTAAGGTTGGTTTTTTTCTGTATTCTTGAAGGCTGCTATAGCATGTTAACAGATCAGTCTTCAAGTGTTTCCATTTACAGTTTTTTCCCCCCAATTACAGACTTAGCAATCTATAGGGGAAGCATCCAGCATGCCCTTAAAACACAGTATAGCAAAGAGCATTGCTTTTGTGACCAACTCGTCAACACCGATTGCACCCAACACACATGTGCTACCACATACAGTTGCTGTCTATGCCTGCAAAAATCAGGGGGTCCTGCCTAAGATTCTGTATTGCTCTGTTGTGCCTCCTGCCCTCCTTTGCTCTGCTCTGAAGAGTCACTGAGCAATGGCCTTTTCTTTCTTGATAGGTTCCTTGCGTCTACGTGCCAATGCCACATATTCAGACTACAGCTTCTGAAATGCCTTCGTAAGCCTGAAGCTGAGCAGATCAAATGGATACCATTAAACTCCACTGTGTCCGTTAGCCAAAGGACATCTCCTTTTCACCAGGCTTTTCTCTGTTTTAAAATATTTCTTTACAAACTAGTGCATACAAGCGTGTGTGGGTGCAAATGCAAGTACACAGCCTGAGACAAATCAGCACATCTGGCCTCAGCATGGCTGCCCGTCCATCTGGTTGCAGTTGTGCTGCTTGGTTCAGGTTCTGCCTGTGGCTCAGGCAGGCCTGAAAATGCTGCCCTTTAGGGTTTTTTAACCAAAACCACTGCTAAAGTCCAGCAATCACTGACATCCAGTGGCGGCCGAGGATAATTACAAATGTTTGTTTCCTGTGAGTTGTCTTTGCTACCTGTGCAAGCTCAAGTAAGGTGAAGGCTTGCTTTGGAGCTCTGCAAAAGGAGGACAAGTCAACTGAAACACCACATTGCTTTTGTTAGACCAGGGAGGGCGGGTACCTGAGAACCAGTATTGAAAAGCATCTCTGTGTTCCCAGCACGAAGGGGCTGCGAGTCCAGCTGTGCTGCTGTGCAGTTTTGGTCTAGCCCCAGACAGCAAACCAAGTTCTACCTTTCGGAACCTGTCATGAGACCAGACCTGAAGTTTCCTGGCCCAAGCAGTTTGGAGTGGGATAAAATTAAGACTTGAGCAACAGTGACCCAACTATGTTGGTCTAACCAAAACACTGTGCTGCAGGTGAACCCTTCATCTCCACCCCCCACCCCCCCAGCAAGGCTCAGAATCACTTAAATCCTCTGGTGGCTGATCCTGCCTGAAGAAAACAACATCAAAGTTCCGGTTTTGGCTTAATTCCATTCAGCACAGATAATTAACAATTTTTTCATGGTTGGAGCATGGTGGGAGGGCCTTATGTACCTTTTTTATCCCAGCACAAATACTATTTGTTCCCAAATGCTTGTATGGTCTTATCTTTCTTCTGTGTTAAACTGTATGGGCTATGGCGCAACTGCTGAGAGAGTCAGCCCCCACAGAAAGCATGGAGATAAAGTCTCTGGATGGCATCACCTGTCCTAATTACAGGAAATGTCACTTTATCAGTGAAAGCATAATTATGAAACTGAAGCTCTTTTCAGGACATCTTTGATATTTTTTCCCCTTTTTGTGGGGGCCAGGACATAAAACCAAAAGAAAAAAGTCATCTAACTTTTATTTTTATTTCTGAAATTCTTTCAAGAGTATTGGAGCAGGAGGTGAATTTTGACAAGCATAAAATACTTCCAGTGCACCAAACTTTAATGGTTGCTGACACCACCATAATTTAAACCTTGGGCCTTTGTAAACAGTTTGCACAGAATGCCCTGTAAGCAATCTGATCTTGTTGCAAGGGCTCCAGTGCTTTCTGAATGCAAGACATCATCTGTCTCTTCCCCTTCAGCCTCCAGTCCTTTCTGTACTGTTTCCAGCCCTTCTGATAGCCCTTGCAGAGAGAATATTCCTTCCTCCAACTTGTTTGCGAGTCACCACGGGCCCCTTCGCATTGACGTGTGCTACAGTAGTATATGTATATGTCTCTTGAGGCTGTGGCCATAAACAACACTCTGTCACAGGGCCTTAGCCCTGTAAGAGACTCTCTCTGCTGCAAGGGGTTCAGAGGTGAGGGATGTACCCAACAAAAAGGGGACCCATAGCTCATGCTAAGGTCTGGCTGGGATTTAAAGTCCCTTTCTCGCGGGTGTCCTGCTCTACATGAGATGCTGCCCTGAGAAGCAGAGAAAGCTGAAAGAGGAGAAGCAGCAGCACATCTTAAAGTAGCAGATTTAAAAGAATGAGAAGGAGGAATTTCACTTCCCTCCTTGCCTTGAGTTTCATAATTTTGTTTTGTGCCTTCTGCCCACATGGGTAGGGATAATTTTCTGTTTCGCACTGTATGGAGTGCTGAACAGAAAAGTTATGGAGAAAGGAGTGACAACGCTCGAGACCATCCTCCCTGGATCATCTTGGCTGACAGTGCTGGGATGCGAGCAAGGGCTCTCGTCTTCCCCTGCTCTGCCTCAGCGACAGCAAGAGCCGTTTCACGCATGCGGGGAGCGTTAGGAGAAAGTGATGATGCTCCAGGATGTGCTAAAGGAGCTGAAGGAGCTGGCTTTGCTCCAAGGCTGACACAAGTCTCCATGCAGCGTCATTAATGAAGGATGGCTCTGCCCACAACTGGGGAGAAAGCCAGAATCTCTTTTCTGATACTGAAATAAAGCAGCCCCCTTTTAGACCAGTCAGGAAAGTAATTGTTCATTCCTCAGGTCGAGCAGCACATATGCAGTCTCGTTGTTAAGTAGCTTTCTAAATTTTTGCTCCTTGGCTCTTGCAGTTGCAGCCCGTGTGATTGCCAGCCCCGAACGCCGGCCAGGAAACCCCGCTCCCAACCCAGAGGGGGCCAATGCAGCGCACGGCACTTACAACACAGACAGGGCTATAAACGGGCCGCTGGTTACAGCCACTGGAGAAGCAGGGGGGAAAAAGTCCACACTTCCCAAATACAGCTTCTAAAATTCAATACAGGTCCTCTGGTGATAGGGCATGCAGAAACCTTAATTATAAGAGAAGACCAGTGCGTGGAAGACAAGGAGAGCCTTGGTGGCTACTGCTGGCAAAGGTAGAGGTGAGATGGACGAGCCGGAGAACACTTTTTCTTACAAAATAGCTATCAGCCGCACCGTCAGCATGCTTTAGGTAAACATGCCCCGGCAGAAAGCCCAGCAGTGAGAAAGAACAGGGTAACTAGTTCAGCTAGAAGGGAATTAAGTCTGTGGCAAGCTAAAACCAAAGCCAGATCTCTTTGCGGTATTGAAATAACTGCTACTGCCTTGAACATCAGCCTTCAGAGAGGAGGGACTGGAGCGTGCCGTGGGGGAGACTGGGTAACAGATGCCTTACAGATACCTGTCCCTGTTCTACGTGGTCAGATCTGCAAGGTGTAGTCTGTTTCTAGGATCTGGTTCCTACCTAACTTACAGCTTGCAAAGGCACCATCTATCTGTGCAGGTTTGCTAGAAAACACCACCATGCTAGCAAAATAGCATTTTATACTGGTTTGTACAGGCATAAGGACTTAGGCTGAGAAGAAGTTTGGGATAAGAAGTCCTTCTCCCACATCATTATTGGTTTGTGGAGAGTCTTGGACTGGAGGCAGGCGAACAGCATTGCTCAATTCATTTCCATTAGAAAATCAATGTGCTTCCACATTCCTGGACAGAAAATGACAGAAGGCATTGGCTCATAAGGAACGAGTCTGCGATTTTACCATAACTGGCTGAAGGACTTGGAAGCAAGAAGTGTTCTTCTGCATGGGTCCTACTGAAACTTGAGCCTGGAAGCTCATCCAGCCGACAGCCAGGGTTCACACCTTTCTTTCTGTACCTGTATTTCTTAATCCCTCCAAGGGTGGGTATTATCTGCCTGCTTGATAGCTTTAAGGCTGGAGAAGGCCTTGGCTGAGCTGAGGGGATCTGCCTGAAAGCAAATCATAATATTGGGGTTAAGAAATAGGCAACCTTTGCTGCTGGTGCTGTACTCTGATTGAAAGAGTGATCTCGTTGATGTGTGCTGAGCATGCCAGGCGACGGGTTAAGGTACCAGGCCGCTAGGAATTCCATTCAGGACAGGAAGAAGGGGCCAGAAAGAACTTTTCTGCATGGTTCATCTTCCTGACATAATATACAACTGGTTCCTATCTTTCATGACCACAAAATTCCTGCTCAGGTTCCCAGCCTGTATTACTTTGGGGAGTTCTAAAAAAATCTTCTTTGGAATGAAACGATGGTTATTTCACCTTTTTATGCAGAATCAGAAAAAGTGACCCTGCAAGATCCCTGATCCAGAGACCAGTTTGGAGGCTGTTTACCTACTCTGGGGAAGACACACATCTCTCTTCTTTCTCAAAGTTTGAAGTCTTTGCCTCCTCCTACTGAGCAAGAGAAGAGCTGCTTGCTGGCTACTGACTGTTGTGAATGGATCCATGACAGACACTCAGCTTGCAGCTCAGTGGTTGGATTTTAATCTTTACTCTGGTTAGCCCTTGCACAAAGCAGAACAGCTCTAATGACAGATGATGAACATGTGAGTGAGTGAACCCCAGCACTTCTGGCAGCCGGGTCCTTGCTGGGATTTGCTGTGCAGACGAGCAACTTGAACTTCCCTTCTGCATGTGTTAAACAAGTATTGTGTCCTGCTGGGCTCTTCTGAAGTACAGCTGCCTCTCTCTGACCAGAAATTTTGTATGAGAAGATATCCCATGCAGTCAGTCTTTTCCTCATGCTTTGTCCCAACACTGCTGGTCCGGATGAGTGGTGTCAGCACATCAGGACTTGGTAGCAGAGAACATTCCATTCC
>NW_009260837.1:99384-130270 GCF_000687185.1 Egretta garzetta | reverse complement strand
TCCTTGTCAGGACCACAAAACCGGCATGATAATTAAAAAAAAGGCTTTGGCTCAGACCCAAAGTTTCAATAGTTCTTGAATTTTCAGCAAACCAGGAACCCTGCCCCTGCTTGAACGGGTCATCCTGTTACCCTACATGTTTTTTTAAAAAAGCACTGTTGATTCACCCACAGATCCGTGTTCCCTTCACAGCATAGGGCACGGTCTCTCTCCTGCACCAGCCTGCAGAGCAGGAGCCAGGGGGTCTGTATGGGGAGGGGAGGTGGGATTTTACTTCCCTGTGCATGTGACAGACCTAACTCAGAACAGGGTTTCCGACCAAAGCAGGTCTGTGCACAGCGCATCCTAGCCACGTGCCATAGGATTAAGGGGGTAGAGCACGTCAGTGTCCCCACCTTGTATTTGACATATATCATTACATATCTGCCAGAGGAGGAAGCAGTTAGGTTTGCCATTCCCAGGCTCTTGGGTTGTTGCTTGGTGGGACAAACCAGCACACCAGCTGGCACACCTCTGATGTCCTCAGTTCCCTCTGGATGAAATTTACCTTGGAAAGGTAAAAAAACTATTTCATCACTTCCAGAATTTTCACTTCATATTGCTAATTCGTTTGGGCTCACAAAAACTTCTGTGTTGCTGTTTCTCTCTTTTTTCCCTTTCTTTTTGGCAAATAAATGAGGTGTGTGGGGGGAAATCCCTCGGCCTACTATTTATGATTCTGCAGACAAGGCTGGGGTAAGATTTGGAGGACAAGCAGTGAGAAAGACCATCTCCACTGATACACATTAATGGAGAGTGGGCATACATGTGACTGAGGGCAGACTTTCTGTTTTGTTATTTTCCTTCTGCCTCTACTCAGTGCCTTATATTAAGCTGTGCTTGGGATGAGGGAAAGAAAGCAAAAGGATCCTTCATCTAAGGTTTGGGGTTGGGAGGCAGCTTGGGGGTCCTGCGGGCTTGAGCTCCATGGGATTGACTGTGGCTGCCTTCAAGAGGTCTTGGTGACTTTGCATGCTCAACTTCTTCAGCACACAAACCTGTGTCCACTGGCTAGTCTTTATGAAGCATTTAGTTCTGTAGTTTTAGAGTTGTTGAAAAAGCAAAGGGAAGATTTATAACAACATTTGCAAACTCTAGGCCAACTGGTTTGGCACAGGAAAGAACTATGTTTTTCAGAACAGCTTTTCAACATTCCAGTGTTAGCTAAAACGTATGAAAATTACAGTTTTGAAATGACCAGATGTTTTTGCTGAGAAAGAAATAGATGACCTGAAAGGGGAAGATGAGGCCTGAACTCAGGCTTCTATGCTACAACTGTCAACTTTTCAGCTAATGGATGACCTACTACCATCTAAAACTACTAAATTTATGTGATTAATGCTGCTAAATTGCAGCCACAGTATATTTATAATTTTCTCCGTCAGCTTGATACCATTTGTGCAGCATCACTATAAAAGGTGAAGGAGAGAAAAGGCGATTAATCTGGTGTCCTTGTACAGAACAATATGGCATAGCTCTCCTCAGAGCAGAAGCTTTCAAGTGAAATAAAATAATGGTTTCATCTGTTTCATTTCCAGCTCTATTTTTTTTAAATTGAGAGCAGCAGATCCTTTCCGCATTGTCTGCTTTTCTAGACAGAAAACAAGACCAGAAAGTTTCTTGCTTTCAGCTTCAAATTGCTCACTACAACGTGACCATCCAGTACTTTATTCATGTGACTTACCAAGAGCACGGGGATCTTATTTTGGCCACCCATAACAGTCTAATTGGACTGGCCTGTGTTAATGGAATGCTTCAAATGCTTTTCGGATTGCTCTGTTGAGCAGCTACCACTCAAATGAGATTAAGAACAAACAGAAGGACTCTGGAGAGAGATGTGACGGTGTTGAATTGCAATCCTCCTCCTCTACCTTAGAGCCATTGTGTAAGGCACCCCCAAAAAATCCCATAATAGAAAAGCTCTTTTCTCCCCTTCTCCTTCAAAGCAGACGTCTGTCAAGGGGGGGAATTAAAGGAAGCTGAAGAGGGTGGAGGAATTATTGACACTAGAATTACTGCTGTGCAATGTTCTTCTCCAGTAAAAAGGAGCCAGTTTCTTTGCAAGGCCCAGCTGGATGCTTCCATGCCCAGTTACCAGGGGTTCTTGTGTTGCCACCATTGCACTCTAGGTGAGAGTAGGAGCACCCTGGAGCTCCCTTACCGCCTCCCTGAGAGGTCCTGGTCCCACAAGGTGCAGCTCACACTGCTCCATGCAACAGCAGGAGAAGCCAGGGGCAGTCAGCACCTTGGGGATCAAGCCCAGAAAGCCACTGCTTCTGCTCCTGAAAAAGTATCATCAGCTGGCTGTGCTCCTCTTCCAAGAGAGCTGACAAAAAAGCTATTTAAAAATCTGTTTAAAATTACGTATTCTCTGCTTTAGGGTTTGCTAAGCTCATTATAGAAGTGGAAAGAAATTCCACAGCACGTTTAACATTTTTATTGTTCTTATTTTCTGAGCTTTTCCAACCTAATAGAGAATGACTGATCCCACTGGTGATCCGAGAGGGACGAGGTGTAGGAATCGTAGCAGCGTGAGCACCATAGCAATACTGTGACTACCAGTTTGGCTACTTCATTGTGCAGGCTGATCCAAGGAGGGATTAAGAGGATTTCATTTTCCATTTTTTAAGTTGAATGGGCTGGGACGAAAGCCTTTTACTGCATTTCTGAACAAGTTAGGGTATTTAGAAAAGCAGTAAAAGTGAACTGCACCAGAGTTGGACTTTGAGCAATATAAAATAATTTACCATAGGAGATTGACGGTATGAAACCACCCAACTTCCCCCTCTTTGATGCTTTAGTGGTCATTGGTGACCTCCCATCTTTCTCCATTCCTCACAGCCTTCTGCAGGGAGCCATCCACCCGCTGTCTGGCAAGTAATGGGAAAAATGCAGCCCTGGAACATCTGATTGCCAGGATGTATTAAAGTCTGAGGGGTGTGTGGTGGCTCAGATCAAATACGAATCAAACATAAGCCACAGCTTAAATTTAAGTTGACCTTCACCTTCTGACAGGCTCAAAAATGATTGATTGTTTTTCATTTGCTCCCCACTTCTCCCCCTGCCTCTCCCTACAGATTCCTAATTAAGGGCAGAAGCAAAGGGAACAACTAATTGTTATCACCAGTTTAGATTTCCAGACTAAGAAACTTCAGTTCAGGGAAACGTTGTCCAAATGTTATGCTAAACTGACCCACGGCCAGGAATTTTCAACACTGCACTCATTGGTAATCTATACTCATCAAATCATGCACATTTTTCCTTTTTAGCACCTACCACTTCTGCCTGAAGACTGTTCGGCTCTTGACAAAAGCTTCTGCCGAAAAGGCGGTATTTGCCTTTTCCACCAGCAAAGGGAGTGCAGGCGAGGGGGGGGAGCAAGCCTGACATTTAATGACTGATATCTCATTTTGGATTACTGACTTGTTGTACCTGCCACCACAGCCAGCTGGAGACTTTGTTGACATTTTTGCCAAACTAAGGCCTCAGTCCCTCAAAAGGTATTAGCTTTTGTGGCCCTTGGAAGGCTACTGCTACTTTATTTAGATAACTTCACCCATATACCTGCTGTTTGATATCTGCTTGTTCTATGCAATTAAAGCGATCTAACTGCAAAGCTCTTAATCTGGGGCAGTTTTAGAGAAATGGAGTAACAAGGCTGTGCAAATGGCTGGCAATGCCGAACACGCTTTTGGCTAAGCAGGCGTTCAATTCAGCAGATCGCAAAGGGAAAATGAACCCCTTGATTCGGATCAAGCAAAACAGAGTCCAATTTGTGATTAAACATCTACTGCAACTCCTGTCAATTTACGTGGTAGCATGGGCACCTGTGGAAGAGAAGGTTCATCAGCTGGCTCCCAGAAGGGAGGAGGAGGACATGGGTTTGTCTTCTTTTCCTCCCTTCCCCTGTCTGTAGCAGTCATCTCAGCTGGCTTATGTTATAAAATACCCAACTTCAAATCTTGCCTGTCTGATTTGGAGGGCTCCAGAGGGTTACCCCAACTTTTAGCTTCTCTCATGAGGAATATCAGACATCTATACCAAGCAATTTTGTGCAGTTTCCCTTTAGGTCATCTTGCAGCAGGCTGTTTCTCCTGCCTGTGGGAATCATTCCAGCCCTAGCACGTGGGAACTCTCAACGGGCCAACATGCTGAAGCAGTGTTTCTGCTGAAGGCACTAGTAGAAACAACCTGGGCCAATAAAGCTTCTATCCTTTACAGATGTAAAATAGTCCAGAAAAATCTGTACAAAATCTTATCTCAAAGTAGGTCACCACTAGGTTGATGATCTTAAATGGTATTAAAGACCATTTTTGTGCTTAATTGTATTCATCAAATTTACCAGATTAAAAAAATTGAAAGTTCTTTTTAATATGTAGGTGAGAAAGGTGTCAGAAAGACAATAGATACTGCCAGCAATCACATGCAATAACCTGGAAGCACATTAGACCTCTAAATTAAGCACGTCTATCAGTATTCACATACATAACAGTGTCTGAGTTTATAATTAGAGAGCCTAAATCATTATGTAGCCAAAGTAACAAAGTACATGCAAGCCACTAACCTAGAGACAGCATGACTATACCAGTCCTAATTGTCAGGTATAGTTTACAACTTCATAAAGTTTTGGAAACAAAGACTGTGAAAACTGGCTATCCACAAGTAGCAGAAATTTATTCTACTGGCTGAGATCAAGCATAGAGCTAAATCCCATATGTGTATTTGTGCGTGTATCCACACATACAAACATTTATACAGATATACATGCTTGTGTACATATGTATAATTCCTAAACCCACCAAAGATATTTTTAAATTTTGATACTTTCTAAAGCTAATTTAGATTTTTCTAACTGATGTAATGAATGAGAAACAAAGCAGTTTAAATGGTGATTGGGATAATCCATTATTGTTCAACGTTTTGAATACTATCCATAGTTTTAAAAAACATTTAGCAAATTATGACTCAAACATTTAAATTCAGCCTATTGTTCAGTACATCTGGAAGCTAACATTTAGTAATACTGATATCATACAAATGAATTACAAAGGAAGACAGTGTAGTCAGATTACTTAATGTGAATGAGATTATATTTATAAAAACTCATACATATAACATATAGTTCAAAGACTATATACAAATAAATCTCAATGAATCGTGTCAAAATCTAAATCTCTTTCATATATTCTTTGGAATGATCCATATAAACTTCAGCTGTGAGCTTGATCTCAGCCAATAGAAGAGATTTGTTGACCAGGGTGGCCAGTTTTCAGGACTCTTATTTCCAAACTTCTGCAAAGTCATAAATCACACCTGACAATTACTACTTGCTGTATTTCAAAATTACTTTGTTAAAAATCCAATTAAGCTTGTGAAGTGGTAACAACAGTACCTTGCCATTAGTTCAGATCATAATTTTTGTGGAGGGCATTTCTATTTGGGTGGTTTGGGGGATCACTCTTTTTTATTTGTATGCATGATAACTAAAATTGACCAGATCCACAATTGACTGTGAGTCTCCTGAAGACAGAGGAGCTTACATCACCAGCCAGTGGAAAGTCCAGGATATTTCTGGGTAAAAGCCCAGGATATTTCTGGGCAGACAGTGTAAAGTTAATTATAACCTTAGAGGTAATTCCCTAACATTTAAGTGGTTGGGTTCTGTAAAACATGCGATAATTGTGCCCAATCTCAATATTAATTTTAATCCTTTAGAATATTTTTAAGTACATATATGTGTGTTTTCTGGTTTCAGTTCCCTTGTTTTGAATTTGAAGTCCTCATCTGGGATTTTGAGGAGAAAGGCTCATTCCTATCACCTACTGTGTTCGTTTTTTTCAAACTAAAGGGCAAAATCCCCATCCCTCTCAAATCACTGAAGGTTCAACTTCTAGGCCAGAATCTTTGGAGCAGTGTGGTTGCTGTTAATCACTTTCTCCTGGGTCTCTGTGCTGTTTTGGTGTCGGTTGTAGGGACAGCAATAAATCAGAGGCTCGCCTGGTGCTGTCCAAGGTAACGGCGTCCGCTCACCACTCGTCATCACCCAGGGCTGTTCCATGACACAACATGACATGACATGACATGACATGGCATGACACAGGTGTGTGCTACACCCCTCACACAGCTGGGGAGAGTGTTACTTACTCAGAAAAACCCTCCCATGCTTTTGGGACTTAAGCATCAAAGCCATGACTGGAATCCATTCCTCAGTTCTAAAGGCAAGACGACACGCATGGATCAGTGCTCCTTCTTCTGAATCCCTCTGAATCTTAACAGGCCTCCTCAAAAAAAACCCCAAACCAAACAAAGGTTAATACCCATGTTTGACAAACGTATGCAATTTTGGCCATTGTCTAATCACAGTAAGTTAAAATGCATTCTATGCTATTTTAAGTTTCTTTAAACTTCCCAGAAACATACCTCCTTGCTGCCTCCATAAAACTGGCAGGTTTGAAAGCAAAGTCAAAATTACAGGGACACAAAAGTTGCATTTTTAACAGAGCCTGCATGCAGCCACAGAGATCTGTTTGGCAGGGAGGGAGAAAAAGAGATCTGTGTGTATGCTTGCATACACCTTCACTGTTTCAGGCAACGTATAATAATTTCCCTTGTGAATAGCTATAAAGTTATTGTAGCATTAAAGCTGGATAGACCTACAGTAATGGTATTTCCTGACATTTCCAAATGTTAAAAGGTCAACAAAAACAGTACGTATGGAAACAATCTCTTGTCATTACATTCTATAGCATGAATTAAATAAACATTTCCTCTTTTTTTCTCCCTTCTCCTGTCATTCAATGTAAAAATCTAAACTATGACACCACATCAGCATGAAACCAGTAAGAGCTTTAATTAAAGAAGCATTCAATAAAAGCAATCTCTTCTGTTTCAGTCAGATCCACTTTTTCTTCGCTTACTGAGGAGTTAATGACATTCCAGTAGTGACCACTGACACAAACATGAATCTGTCCAGAGAAAGTCTTCCTCAAAAGGAAGCTTCTAGTAGCAGAAGCCACCCATCTCTAACCAGCGCACAGGGCAGTAATGTTTACTGCCTTTGCTTTACACGTGCACGTGCACAGCTCCCAGTGAAGCAGTAAGTTCAGCCACTGCCTGGTACACACTGACAAGCCCATCAACAATAACTTTTCAACTGTTTTTGAAATCAGCCTAGGATCCAGCTGCTCCTAACACCAGCCTTAATCTGCATGGGTCACAGATTAATAGACAGCTCAGCACTGGGATGCTCAGTGTAGCTGGGCACTGCCCCTGAGCAATGCCACAGCCTGCTTCATCTGGCCCAGGAGAGAAACGCAGTGATTTATGCAGCACGGATCTGAGATTCCAGCTCTACACAGTGGTTGCACTTTCTTAAGAGCTTCTTGTATTGCCAGGCAGCATGGATTATGTTTTCAGCGTGTTAAGCTGTAAATGCGATTTCATGCGAAATCTTGATGGGCACAGTGGTGATTTACCAGAGCATAACTGGGCTAAAACAGCAGAGGTGTGACTTATCTGACCTGATACTGTGGTCCTCAGCCATCTGGCAGGCTGGAACAAGGAGAACAACTAATGTGACAGATTCAATGAAGAGCTGTCAATAAAGTTTGAACCAGATTGTTGGCAGAAGTGTTTGCCACAAAAGCCATGGCATGCAAAGTTCCCGTAAGCTGGATGAAAACCAGTAGCCTTCTGCATGATGAGGCTGAAGGACTTTGGAGAGAAGACAACCACTGCAGCTGCAAGAGGAGTGGAGATATGTATTGGCTAGAGAGACTGAGGGACTGACGTGGCGTAACACCCTGGAGACCCCGCTATGTATAGAAGCATATAGACATAACATGCAGCCTGTGTGAAGAACTACAATAACAAGAAAGGGTGAGGGATAACGTATTTTTATGGAGGGTCCTCAGTGTGGGCCACTGATATCGCTATTACTTGGATTCACTGAAGTTCAGGGGAGAAGAGCCAGCCTTTCTCTGAGTCAACCACAGAAGCCGCTTAGCTCCTTTATGGACCCATGTAGAGAAACCTGACCCCATCACTTCTCTATTGTTTTTGACTTCGATCACCAACCCTTTAATACCCTGTCCTGGTTGTCCCTACCCCAGTTATCCATCTTTCAGTCTTGATTGACATTGGTTCACCTGAAAATGGTGACAATATTCAGGAGAACACATCAGGAAGACTTTCATTAAGTGCAGGGTCTCAGTCCCATGGATGAGGCCACCAACAGAATTCAAAGTAGTGATTTGTGCTGAGCACAGTGGGGCAAGGGCCCCAGGACCATCAATCCCATGTTGCAATGACATCTGGCAATCACAGCAACACAGAGGGATGTGATTGCCTGACAGAGACAAAGAGAGGCAACAGCAAACTGAACCTCTGGTCAGAATCATTGCTACAGGAGCCCTAAAAAGTAGGTCTGAGGAAGCAGGCAGTTCTGCCAAAGTCAGCGAGTGAGAAAGACTTGGAGATGTGTTCTGCTGCCAATTCCTGGAAGAGTTTCCTGTGCTTTCTCTGCATTTAAATAAATAAGTAAATAAGTAAACAAAGCAGACTGGACCAAAGATGCTACTCACTCCATCACCAATTTCTTTCTTCTGCAGGGAATAACCTAAGAGAGCCCAAGTCAAAAGGGAGATTTCTAAAATGGCACCACCATCTCTGTGTCATCCAAAGTGTGCCCCCCTCAGGCAGTACAACCCCACCAGTAAGTTATATTCCCAAAATAATATCCAGAGGTGTCTGTTGAGGAATACCACAAGTGGTGTTGCTCAGCTTTGATTCTGTTGGGAGACCAGTTTACTATAGGCACCTCAGAGCTTTGGATGGAGGTCACCAACCACATCTGGAGAACAGCCTATTCAATACTGAAATTTTATTTTGTTCTCATGTTTTGTGTGGGTGTGACAGTAATTCCTCTTGTGGCTCTCCTCTTTCACCATTAGTGCTGCTTCTCTTGTCCCACAGCTGAAATAGGGCCTGCAAACTACTCCTGAACAGAAGTTATTTGCCACACTAGATTTGGCACTTTTTGGCCTTCTGGGCATCCAATAAATTATCTTCAAATTGTTATCCATACAGAAAATGCACAAACCCGTGCAGTGGTTGCATTGTGCAGTGCTACTTCTGTCATCCTCTCTGTCCTAGGGTAAATTTTTCCCCTGGAGGACAAATTGCACCCTTGCAAACATCTGGAATAAGGTACTCTTACTATTCAGACCCACTACTTTCATCTACACAGTAGTACACACCTAACTTATGTGTGGAGGATGACACTTCCCCACCTTTCACCAGAAACGTAGCCTCACACGCATTATGGAAAAAGGCAAGAGTCTGGTAATGTAGGAGTGCAGAGCATAAACTGCTAGTTAGATTTTCAAACACACCCAATATTCCTCAGTTTAGAGGAAGATGCATGAGGCTCTGAGGACAGATTAAGGTCAACTACAGGAAGTTCCATCCCAAACGTTCTTTCCAGGACCTGGACCCAGAATGAATACGATAGGAAAAGCTTCCCTAATAAGTCAAACTCTTTCTTCTTTCACTAAATAAACCAAACATTTTTCTAACCTGTATTGTTTCTGGCTCTGCTCACTGCTCAGCCCCTTACTACAGCTTATTTCAAATTTCCTTACTGGGTGTTTGGCACAGGGAGTATGATCTATAGCGTGACCTTGCAATTCAGTGCACTGCTGTCATTCTGTATAATGCGCTGTAAAGCATAGCTTTTATTGGAAATGAAACTGCATAAACACTCTTACTTTAATGTGAAGTAAAACATTTTGCATTACAAATGTGCAGATTCAGGTTGGGAGAAATTAGTTACTAGAGAGCCAAAAATCAAGCAGCAATGTGCCTATATTATTTTGATCCTGTTAAAACGTAGCCAGTGTCTAATAAATTCTGTGTCAGTTTTGCAGTCTTTCATTAGGGGAAAGATTTGTCTGCGTACTATGGAGAGCTGAATGGGATTAAACCCTTCTCTGGGGCTCTCTTTGTCCACATGAGCTCCAACTCTCTGCTCCACCACAGTGACTATGGACAGTCACTGGTTGCGTGAAGTAAGGAAAAGCACAGTGAATCCAGTTTTGCAAATCCGATCCAAGATGAGTTGGGCTTTAGTTATCTAAGTGCAATCTCTTTGTCTCTACCGTGGTAGCTCTACTTTTCCTACACATACTGTCTGACAGCTTGTTGAAAAACCACCTAGCTAATGCATGCACTCTAACACATGCTTTAATTTTGTGCTTTTTCTGTCCATTATTAATTGAGCCATCACTATTTGTTGAGAATTCAAGGCTGACTGCCTCCAGTGCTCTTAAAAAGCACACGGGCAAAATTCACATGCATCAGCCTTGCATACCACACAGCGTGAGAGGTGACAGTAACAATTATGTGTCTGGAAGGAGACGCCCCGACCAAGCTACAGACAGTTAGCTAATATTATTCCAGTGTGTCATTTTGAGAGAGCATAAACCTGTCCTGGTCACCAGCTATGTAAAATGCTTGGATCATTAGGCTAAGTCTGGCAGTATCTTGCTGGTTGGGTTGTTTTTTCGGTAATATACTCACAGTTGTTCAGTCAAATATTTGTGCCAGGACTTTCACCCACAGAAAATGCTGTTCCTCCCCTCTGAGCACTGCGGTGCTTTGCTTAACAGGTTGCAGTGTCACGACTGACACCCCTCGGAGAGCCAGCACCAGGCACTCAACCTGCTCTCCGCAGCAGACCAGCCCCAGGGACGTTGTTTGCTCCAGAAAATATACCCCAAAACAAAAATAAGAGAGAACGTAATGAAAAACACAGAGCCGCAGGATAGCAAATACAGCTGCTTTTTCCTTCCTCCATTACTTCAAGGCCATCCCTGCAATATGGATTTCATTAATGGCTCAGAGACAACATTGCAGAATTACAAGTTCAAGATGTTATTGGAAAAGCCACCCCATGACTCTTTTTATGGGTTTTTTTAAATATCATCTTTAAAACCAACTTTAAAAAAGTGATTATTTGGTGCGTTGTAACACTGCCAGCGATTGGGCTGGAAGTGAGTGTACACATATGCACTTGAGAGCATAACCAACAGCAAAGGCTTTCTGTGCAGCTTTCCCCAAAATAGTAGAAAAAAAAGGCAAAAGTATAATACAGAAGCTGGGTTTGAGCAGCAACAGAGTACAGCTCTTGAATCTGCTCAGCTGAAAGGTCTCTGGATCAGGGTCCATCACTTCATCTGTGGTTATACACAGATTGATGGAGCCCCAATCCTCTATTCATAATTTTCTACTAAATCACACATATGATTATTTCACAGTGCCATCATATTTGAAAGTCAGCTACTATAACAATAAAGCATAATGTTGTCAGACAGCCTGATGTTAACAAACTATTAAAACACAATCTTTTCGTTGAGAAATATATGGATTTCACCTTAAAGTTTTCAACTCGGCCAATTATCCAAGTTTCGAGTCTATAAGGCAATTACATGAAACCACAATGGAAACAAGACATTGCAGTTCTGAAACAAGCTGTAAGACACTAATTAGTACATGGGGCTGCAGTACAGCCAGCCTCACTGCTGACTTTGCAGCCCGAATAACTGCTGCACTCATCGCAGCTGAGGCCAGCTGTGGTGGCAGAGGTGGCTCTTCAGCATGGTGGCCGCGCCAGGCTCGGCCTCTCCCTTTGGTCATGGAGCCTTGGCTGTCACTGTGCCCCACTGCACGCCCAGTGCTCCAGGGCAACCAGGTCCCCACGATTCAAACAGGTGGGTTGTTCATGGCTGGCAAAAGGAAATAATTTTACAAAGCCTGAATTTGCTAGGCACGAAGAAAACTCCCCGTTGCATAGCAGGATACCACGTCTTCAGCCAGGCACAGTCTGCCTCAGCCCAGCTGCCCTCAGCCTCCCTGGGGCTGCCCAGCATCTCATCGAGCATGCAGGACAGCACGATGGAGCTGGCTGGTACCTAACAGGCCCCCAAAGAGCCGTTCATAAAGCAACACCACTGGGCACGTCCCCTGAAATGGAGAACAAGAACAAAAGTTTCAAATTATGTATTGTACTGCTGCAGTGCAGGACAAAATGACATCCCATGTTTCACCTGCTAAGACAGGAAAGGACCTGCCCGATAAATGTAGGCTGTCCAACCTCTTGCATTGCATCTAGAAAGCTGCAAAAGACAACTAAGAAGCCTCTACCCTAGAATATATTTATATATTTATATATAAATACTCTATATATGGTATACTCTATATATACATGCCATAACAGGTTTCCTTGGTCATCTGTGATGAGCTGCCCTCAGCTGTCCTGGTACTGCCTATTAAAGAGAACACAGAATATTTAAAGTCTGCCTAGGTCTTCTCGCACACCACTGGTGTAAGAATATTAAACTCATCCCTTCAGTCTTGTATTATATATTCTTTGCCAGATTATTTTTTAATTGTTTTTGTGTCTGTGCACAAATCCCAAGGCATATGTGCAAATTAGGATTCCTGCCCCATGCCAAGCTGGGCACATGCCTCATTTACATGCTCATTTAAAAATGTGAGTCTTGTCATTTCAATCTGCTACAGTAATTTAGCTCTAATATGGAACTGGTGCCAGGGTTTTGAAGGGTTATTTTTCCTCTCCGTGGACAAACTGCTCTACTGGAGTGGTTACATTCCTACTTAATGGCATGAAGCCACTTAAAAGAGTTAACCTTCTCAATGCAAATGTTAACAATTTCTGGTAATACCATTCCACTTAAAATACAATAGAAAACCGACTGCTGCTGTTACAGACATAGGCAGGTACTCGGAACCAGGGCATGATGGCAGACAGTGCTCTTCAGCTCACATCTATGTCACAGAAAAACGCTGGGCATTAGCTCTGAAATAACTGGATTGCTCTGGATATGTTTGCAAGTAAAATGAGCTTACTGTTAGCTCCATGTAATTGTCTCTCACAGCATTCCCCATTCTTTTCCCCTTGCATAGCATTAGAGAACAAGACAGGGATCCAGCACCATGTGCCCTGGCTGACAGAGCATCAGCAGCCGTCTCGGAGACAGGTAGACAGCTCTGAGGCCAAAGCAGAGGCCCAAAGCATACCAGAGGGTAAGAAATGTGCTGGCAACTGGGTGCCACGTCTGGAAACCTTAATTCTGAGATGTATAACTTCATCTTGCAGATGCTGAGCTAAGTGGCCAGAGCAGTTGTCTTCAATTATGGCGAGAGCCAAAGGGTGGAGAGAAACAAAGAGGGTAATGAGAACTAGATGCTGTTCTGCCAGCTCCTGAAAGATTATATGTTTATTCATTTAGTTAGTACCAAAACACCAAGCTTTTTCAAGAGAAATATAGACTTTGTATATGTCCGTGTGCAATACAAGTGCACAAACTAATTGCATCCAAGATGGTAGTTCGCTACAGCGGATGGCAATGATACTGATGTTTATTATTTATAATACCCTCTTGGTCAAAATCCAGGAATCTGGCATATGTGCCGAGGCATTCCAAATTTCCCAAAAATTATCATCATGAGTAACTCGGAGATTATTATCTGCAGAGCACCCAAGTATGTGCTTTGCAGCACACACTGTCCTTGTTCTAAATGTCACTCATCAGGAGAGAGGACATCTGGGCAGAGAAGTTTTAGGGTCAGAAATGACATGATTTATGGCAGAAAGATCATAATTCTGCTCCGTAGACATTGGCACCTCTTCAGGAAATATTGATTAGATGGTGAAAAGCTTAGCTTTCTTCTTTGTGGAACAATTTGCTCTAGCTGGGCTCTTCACACCGAAATAAATTGTATATGAAACAAGTGACAGCCAGAGAACATTGACTTAGGCTCAGAGCAGACTGTTAACTCACCCACATCCTCACCATCTCCTGCTTTCAGCATTGCCTTAAGCCACAAAAAACGTCCCTTTGAGGCACAGGCAGTGCAGCTACAAATAAAAAATTGGACCAATTTTAGCTCTAGCCCTGCAAGCCTCTGCATCCAATGCCATTCACAGCTCCCCTTTCTGTGCTGGCTCTGGTTTAAGCATAACTTACTCCCAAGACCATGCCTCTCTCTGTTGGCAGACCTTCTGTCACAGGGCATCATGCCTCCCTCCCTCCCTCCGTCTCTCCTGTCCATCACCCTGGTTTGGGTGCTCAGACACCCTTCCAGGGGTGCTCTGCCACCACCTTCCTCAGCACAGCATTACCAGAAGGCCAAGGCATACTGAGGAGTCAGACCAAAACAAAGTTGTATCAGCCCGTAGGATTTGTCTTACCATGCAAGGGCAAGTTCCACTGCTGGCACTCAAGCATCTTGTGATTAATGTTTTTCCCTTTACTCTATCAGGTCTGGTTTAAGTTGTAGATGTTAATAGTTGACACTGCCCTTTTACTTACACTCTAAGCCACCTTGAAAACTCTGGGTGGCATTAAATAATAAAGTAAGTATGTACAATAAAATAAATGCATTGTATATACGAGTAGGATAACATTATTTAAATGGCTGGAATCCCAAATAAAGCATGAATAAGGAGCAGCATAACACCTTTGGAGAGAACAAATCTGAACGAGCCAAACTATGAGTTCTTGGCTTTTAGGCATGTAAGAAATCAGTAATTTTATTTGTCATAACTTACAACAGGCTTTGAATATTTTTCTCCTTCCTTGACTAAAAGAATAAATCAGAGAAATTCATGGTGTCATATGCAAATGGAGATATTACCAGTTCAAAACAGAGGCAATACAGCTTAAGGCCTGCCTCTGAAATTTTAAACTTTGAAATATGAAAAAAAAGGGCTGGTATGATTAATTTTGCTACCAGTTCCAGCAAAAAGTGGACGCAATAAATTACAGCAAAGAGAAATCTACGGGACTTATATCTGGATATCTATCAAATGCTGTAAGCAGCAGCACTGCAAACTGTGCCCATAAGTTCACACTCTTCTGGTGGATCGAGGGTCTTTTGTTAAGCCTTCAAAGTTTCGAAACATGCTGTTCTGAAGTCCACAGCCTTTTGAATCAATGATTTGTGAAAATAATTCACCAACACACACAATGGTTCAAACGCTATGCTATGTAACACAGAGCAGAAGGCTTGCATCAGTCATATTCTCGGTGTTGAGGAGACTGTGGGTTTAATACAAATTGTTCACCAAGGAGAATATTACCTGGAAAGAAGAGAGGTTGCATAGATTAAAGTTTTTCTTCCAGATCAATGAATACCTTACATTTGAAGGTTACTGCTACCACCAAATTGTTTGCACGTGCAGGGCTACATTATAAAAATGACACCAGAGGTATTAAAAAAAAGCAACAGGCAAAATCCTAGCCAAAAAGATACTTTATCTTTGTAGACAGAACTTGGTAAACTAAGTTTCACATTTACCTCAACCAATTTTTACTCCTGATTGAATATGCAGATGATAAAAAACACAATAGATTGCTCAAAAACAGCTGTCAAAGATTCTTTCTTTTCTGCAAACATAAGTATAGCCTGTGATTTGGCAAATGAACGCAACGTTTTTATGTTTTGATGGTTAATTTTTCTAACTCCGACCATGACAAAAACTTTGAACAACCAATACATAATTTATACCTGCTTAATGTAAGGGTGATTTGCTAGAACTAGAACTGTTAACTGGAAACAGTATTTATTTCTCCCTCTGGCTCCATCCTATCCTATTTACAATCTGATAATCTGGTTCAGAATAGTTAGCTTATAGATTTATAAGAGTCATATGTGGTCAAACAAAGAACACGCCCTTTAAAAAATATATTTGAAGTATTGTCCCAAAATAATAAGTTATGTTTATTTATCTAAAATCTCACACACGCGAAGTATCAAGAGTCATTTGAAACTTAAAGATCCATAATAAAGTTCTGAACAAGAAAAATAAAGGCTATGAACGTACGCTTACAACCACTCTATAATTATCAACAAGGCTTTCTTTATGAAACTCTTGTTTCTCTTAGTTGCTGCTTTAGTTAAATCCACACAGGACTACAGAAAGGGAAACATCTCAGTTCCTGTATAAAATACAATCTTTTCCCTCGATGGCAAGAGGAAAATCATGATGCATAAGAATTCTTTAATATATTTGCCTTTAGAGTTTATTGACTTTACTTCTACTGGTATTTTACCATGCAGGAATAACATTTCGTTACCAAAACTGAATCCTTGCTGACTTAAAAACCCATCCATTCAACTACATTTTTGAACAAGTTGTATTAATTTAAGCAGCATGAAGCAGGCTGGGCAGAGAGCACTCGGTCAACCAGCTATATTTTAAAGGTTTTCTTTCTTTAAAAAAAAAAATAAAAATCAAGCCTAAAAAAGTGTACCATAAATCAGGATTCAGCGACTGAAAGGTGGAGCAAACATCCCTCTGGGATAATAAATCAAGTGAGTACTTGAATCTGTGTCATCTTAGAACATCTTTCAAACTTATTTATTAGGTAGCTGAATGATTTTATCTTATCCATGTGTAGCCATCTAGTTCTGCATGTATCAAGCTGTTCCAGACTGCATCTCTCTGAGCAGTAGCCTGTGCCGTGTTGGAAAGAGGCTACCATTGATGAATATGGTTTTGATTTTGGAAAAGTGAGCTGTCTGTCTTTATCATGGATTAAGGTATCATTCGAAGGTACGCAGTACGCTCGGCTCAGAGCGGGCCAAGGTAGTCTCCATCCCCGCCAGCCCTCCAGCCAGGCTCTCCATCTGGTTCTCATAATGCTCCCCAGCTACATTTCATCTCATACGCTGAAGAGACGACGCTAGATTAAAAGCAGGCCCGGCAGCGATAGGTTTCAGGAGTCGGGGCAGGTATTCTAATTATGTAACACATGTAGTCATTTCTGGTACATAAATTGGCTTCTTACCGGTACGTATTTTATTGGTACCGCTTTCTCCAAGAACGGGCACTTTAAGGTAAACGGCATCAGCCTTTACCAACGCAGCGGGGTAAGAACTTCTGTTTGTGCTTTGTCTCCTTAGTCCACTTCTACCTACCTTTTAACTAAATACTAGAAACTAGCAAATAGCAGGCTGCTTAAACCCTCGCAGCCATAAAGATGCCATTCCCCTGGGCAGGAGATGCTGCAAGAGGACTCACATTTTCTATAAATTCTGTCTTGTCAGTGCATTCTCAACACCATAGCCTCCACTTTGCAAGAAAATTCACTCCAGCACAGATCCCCAAGATCACACAAAGACCCCCTGGAGTTCGGTGAGATTCAGGGCCTGTAAGCTTCCTACCTGGCAGATCCTATGGCAGCACAGAGGGCAATCGGAGCAAAAAAAAAAAAAAAAAAAAAAAAAAATCTGATTTACTGTTGCCATAGGTGCTATTTCAAGAGCAGCATACAATGCCATACATATAGCAAGCATTACACTTGCTCGGCAATATCCTTTGAGTGCTGGTTGAAGTTATTTCCATTGTTTTTGAAATAAAAAATGATTTATTTAGGCCCACACTCAAGAAATCATTCAAGTTTAAGTTTAAATAAAATAAGCTAGAAGTAGAATAAAATAAATTGTCTAAAGTACACTGAAATATCTGGCATGGAAATTTTCTGAACCCTTTTTAGTAGGTTTTTGACATAGTTAAAACAGAGCAGAATTAATGAACATCCTAATGCAAGGAATCACATGGTTTCTCCAGTAAATAAAAGGTAAATAGCCTCTCCGAGTTGAAAACTGGCAATTTTAAAATACAGTCCCTCCAAAATCAAAACAAAGTCAGTTTGCTAAAAGCAGTGCAAGTCAGGGGTGACCATGTAAGCTATTTCTCTACCCTAATGAAAGAAGCATCAACCCTTTACGTTGTCCAGCAGATAACGGGGTTTATGAAAGGAAACACTGAATTTCTGTTGATTTGGCTGCCATGCAGGCCAGCACCTAGTGCTTGTGTCATCTCAGGACTGTGCCACAGGAACAGTTGCATTTGTACCACGTGCCAGCTCTGGCACAGACCACTGCAAGCCCACCTATACAAACACTATTGATCAGCTCCACAGCTGCTTTTCCCCCCACCCAGCCTGTGAGCACCCAGTGAACTAGCACACTGCTTGTTTTGATACACGGCAGACTTGGAAACTCCCCAAGCTACCTCCACCTAGTAGGGAGATTTCAGTAGATTTCTTGGATTTCTCACTCTTACTTAAACCAGTATGTCAATAAACAGAATACCTTCATGCTTGGTATGAATCTCATATTTCTCCTGAACTGTCCTGGAATCCTGAACTTCCACCTGTCCAACATGAAAGGAACATTTCACAGAATTTACTGGTTAGTGGAATTTACTCTACAGGATGCCTTTTTTTCCTTATCCCACAGGCGGGTAAGGCTCCAAGACCGTTGAAAAAGTTCAGCGGGGGACAGCATTATACAACCTCTGTGTGCATTGTAGCCCTATATTTAAGAACACATTTAGTTACAATTTATTTCCATGGCCTGTTTTCTTTTTCAGCAGCCTGGGTGAATTCTTTCAGGATGACATTAAATCATTCAGCTGCACCCATTGTGTTGGATTCAATATAGAGCGGACCAAAGAACGTATAGGCTGAATGCCACTCTGTCTCTGAGGAATTACATGCTTGCTAGAAGTAAATTATGGTGTATTATAATACAAAAATATTGTCATTAGTTCTTTGTGGCTAAACACCAAAACAAAGTAATATGTGGCAACATCTGATACACAATTGACTTAAAGCCATTTGCTCCAGGGAATTAGTTACTAACCAAAATTATTGCCATTAACTTGTTCCATAACAAAACATTGCACAAAAGAAAAATAAAAAGCACTTTATGTGGCCATGGAAAGTCCCATCCTTCGGCTAACGCTCAGCTAGATGTTGGGCTGTCCCTCTCAGCTTCACCCACCCCACCTAAACTGAATAAACCGGACACTTCACTTTGAACTCGGCCCTCCCCATCCAGGCTGCAGCTCTGTGCTGATCTGTTCCTGCACTCCATGCCGCAAGCCAACTTTGCACACCCCGTGTTCCCCATACACTCTGAACTGCTGTCATTTACTTTGCCTTTTCATTTCACCCAGTTTGTTTCCCCAAGCCCTCTGGAGCCACCCTGCCCAGAGTGTCTGGATGCTATCACAATACTAATAATTCGAGGTGAAAAAGACTCTGCTCTGAAAACGGAAGAAAGTGGACTTTTGGAAAGAATTTGAACCTTTCTAGAACAAATAAAACATTTTATATGTTATTCAAATAACTTGCTTTCATCTCTCTTTTTATTTCTTTAAAGTTAATTGGAAAGAAAGAAAGAAGTCACCAGGACACACATTCCAGGAGTCTCCTTGGTATAAATCAGGCAGCACACACACTGCACACCAGTAACAATGAAATGACCCCTTAAAATACTGCATTTCTTGCCAAGCATAACTTCTTCGAAGACGTTAAACTACACCACTGGCCAAAATTTGAGAGCTGAAAGTCCTTCTTTTCCTAGTTGAAGTTGGGGCACGATTCAGAGAAAGGAAAAGGGGCTAAAGCAACCTATCTCAGCTGCTGTTTTCAGAAGAAAAGCAGGTCCAATAGTTAAGAGAGAGATACTCTCAGCCTCGAAACCCCCAAATTCTCCTCTGGGATTAAAACCATCAGACTCCTGTCATCAGTAATTTGGGTGCATCTCTTTCCCAGCATGCTTGTGGAAACCACTCGCACTTGCTGTGTTTGGCCCGTTCACTTCCAGACAAGATCCAGCCCTGGGGTCCTCGCCAAGATGGAATCTGGAGGACAGGGGAGAAACACCAGAATCAGCTCGTGACGGACCCCGTTTGAGCCTTACTGCAACGGTCCACCAAAACACAGAAATCAGAATCACAGAAGTTGAATGGTTTAATTTAAAAATGAATGGTAGTCAAATACCACAAAGTCTTATTCCTCCCACTCTTCAAGTTTACAGCTTTGTTACTGTGACTCCTGTGCACTTGATGGATGGGATACTAATGGGCCACAGGAAACAAAAACAGATGACTAACATTAGCCAGTAAGCGTAAGCACCAGGGAAAGCCAAAAATAGGCTGCTTTTAGCTCCTCCCATGTTATCCAGCTATTCAGAATAAACACAAACACTGAGAAAATGATTCATAATTTGCACTCAAATACAATCTGCTATTAGAGGGTATCAGAGCAGTTTATGACTATTAAATATTTGGTACTAGTGGGAGAAGTGTCTGACACTCATCTGCAGAGGAAAACACGTGAAAGAATAGGAGACAGTCAAACGGCATAAATACATTGCACACACCACTGTGTCACTGAAAATAGGGAAAACATTTAGAAGGGCAAGTGAAAATAGCTGAAATATAAAATCCTTTATGTCAGAAGACTTCAGAAAATAGTTCCGCTCAAATGTTTTTCCTTGCACTGCTTTGTTAGGCAAAACAAACACAAAAATCCCCTCTCCCCACAATCGTCCTCTTCAAAAGAAAATGAGTGCTTGATTCCACTGAAACAGTTCAGTGTCATGAACCAGATCGCCATATTTTTTTTGAGGAGAGAAAATCCCAACTGTTTTTCTACCTCTTCTGCTTACAGAACTCAAATTGCTTTGGAGAGTTACCAACAAAATAACCGCAGAAAGTGAAACACTTATAAAAAAAAAAAATCCAAAACAGGCCAAACAACCCTGTCATTCCCCCTGCATCCTGCACACTCAACCCCTGCGAATGCAAAAGTGTCATTTGATACCAACAACTCTCTTCAGGAGTTTGCCTCTTAGCATCTGTGCCTGTATTTAGACAGAATAAAATAAAATCACCACTGTACCAAATAATAGAAAATGGTTTAGCACATAAGTGAGGCTCCCAACCGATCTATACCGGGACAATTATAAGGGATGTGTACCGAGCAAATACCGATAAAGCATATGAAGGCCAAATGCCTGTTTTGTAGGGCTTCCAGCAGATACCCCTTCACATCAGCCTCCCCTTCACAACAGCCTCCCCATCCAGTTCACAAAATAAGCTGCTGCCATCTTATGGAAGAGACCTTGAAAAGCATTTGGTCCAAAACCAGTTCTGCTTTTCCTCCCTTGGCTGCTTTTCTCCATCTCACCTGGTTTACTCTGTGATTAATAATTTTTTCAAATAATTTCCATGAGCTGCAAAGATCTGCCTATTGTGGAGGGTTATTCCTAGTGCAAATTACTTTCTCACCTATGATTTTACAGGAATTTTCAGAGCATCCAGGCAGTCAGACAGAGTAGTGGACTGGGAAAGGGAACAAACCAGCCAGGCTGTTAATCCTGACACTGCCTCAGACAGGGCTTTCTTGCACAACAGTAAAAAACCCAGCTGGAGCCATTCAGCCACTACAGGATAAAGTCATCATTTTTGTCCATTCTTAAGGCAGTCATTCTGCATGCTCCATCTCTGACCTCTCTGTGTGGCTGGCTTGAACCAGTTTAACTAAAGGTGTGATTTTTAACATGCTTACTAAGATAAATGAAAATATGCTAGCTTAAGCCTGAAGCCAGCACGTACACAAGGGTTTAATTTCCCCATCTGTAAGGCACAAAGAGCTGCATTTGCAGAATGTCATGGAGCTTGGCTGGGAGATTTTGCCTTTGATCTAGAAAGGAAATCCTTCCACAAGCTTCCGTGTTACTGCATGGTAGAAATGCAAGATTTCAGACAAGGACTGCCTGCGAGAAGAGAGCGGTCAGCAAGGCTAAGACCCTGTTTTTGTGTGAACGTAGGACTCCTGCAATTTCACAACTATTGTTGTAAGCCAGGATGCAATATTCAACTGGACCATTTAAATCAAAAACGTTTTTGGAAGAGTATGAACAGCATGACAATCGGGATAAATGCATAAGAAGCCAAGTGTCCTCCTCACCTCCTGCAGCAGATAACGCTGACCCCCTAAGAGCAAGGCTGAGCTCCCCAGCCCTTCTGGGGCCAGCACCAAGGGGTAAAATAAACCCTTGGTCAACCACTTCCTTCCTTTTATCTAACCTGGCCTCAGTGTTTCATTTTCCTCCTCCCCATGAAAGAGTTCTCAATCCACTGATAATCAGGGAAGACGTTAAACGATTCTTACTGAGAATAAACAGCTCTTAGTACCTAGATTCTTAAGTGATATTAGCAAGATTTAGGTCATGTGCATCCAAGAATCCTACAAGAGCTAACTGAGGAGATGTCTAGTCTTTTGATAACTATGTCTAATAAATACAGAATTCCACTGGAATTCCACTAAGTAGAGAAGTTACAGTGCTGTATCAGCATCCAAAAAGGCAAGTAGGAAGATCTGGAGCTGTACAGACATTAATCCCAGACAACGCAGTAGAAAGATGATACAGTACGTCATTAATAAAGAATGAAAGTGTATCTTAATCACTGTGCTGCTAGGAGGCGTGAATCAGAGAGCAGAAGTACACCAGGGACTGAAAAGATTGCTAAAGGGCTTTTATACTGTTCAGAGCTGTGTGTAACTGCACAAAACGGGTTAGGTAAGATACAAACGGCAACATGAGACGAGCCAAGAGCATAAGTCTTTAAATGAGATTGGCCAGAGGATGGAATAGCTGACAATTAAGCATTTTTAAACACCGTTTATTGGAAATGGGTCTCATCAGGAAAACTTGCTTTCCTTCTTTGGGGCAAACACAAAGTAAGCAGTAAGGAAAATGACGCCGTTTTGTCAGAGTTTGATATGGCCACACTACGTGGGATCCGTAAGCCCCGTGCTCAATAGGTTAAACTGCCATTACTCACCAGGTAAATGTCAGCCAAGGAACTCAGACAGTTGGGCTGGCATGGCACTGCGGGCACTCCATTTTCATCAAGAGTGTGTAAAAATTGTAAGTCACTGCTAGTAACAGTCAAAAAAACCCAAACAAACTTTGGCAGACTGTTAAGGAGAAGGACAAAGAAACCCTACAGATACATCAGGATCATGTGGTAAGATGAGTCCATTGAGAGAGCACATTCTCTCCACATCATTCTTTCCAAGAGCAAAACCATAACTGAAATCTGCTCTAACCCAGAGGGAGCATAACTGTGTCCTCTCTCTTACCCAAAGCACTCAAGCAACAGTGCACAGCCAGCCTTGGCTACACAAACCAATGGCTCCTGGGTCAGGCCATAATCCCTAATTCCCCATATTCCCACTGCACCTAAATGAAGCTTATATATATAGCATCACTGTGCTATGACAAGAAAGCTACATCTACTGTACAAGGGGGAAAGAACTGGCTGGGGTCAAGGACACTAGGCAGGAACTCAGGCATGTTGGTTCAAGTTTTGGGTTTCTGTCTCCTGGTGGGATTTTACACAAATAATTTGTGCCCGAATACTCAAGGGGAATTTGCCACCTAAATGCTTCTACAGAAATGCAGAGCCACCTTGCAGTGACTCAGCCAGCCTATCTCAAAGCACTGCAGAGGGCTAATGATCGCAGAGAGCTCACACCCTACAGTGATGGATAAGCTGCAGGTGCCCAAGGCAAATCAACTGTCTTCTTTCTCTCATATCAGCTTGCAAAATCTCATTTAGCAGCATTTCTAGTTATGCCTGCAAATATCTTATTATAACATTCACATTGGTCTTTAAATAAAAATTCCAGCACTTTCATGGCCCCTTATTAACTGAGAGAGATAAAATTTCAGTAAGGAGAGATTGTAGTTTCAAGGGTCCACTTAGTCTCTAATCAGAGCATAAAAGAAAGTTTTTTCTAACATATATATATAAGATATGAAAAACATATTGCCTTTTGTCTTTTTTTTTTTTTCTTTTTCTTTTACTTTTTTACTTTCCTAACAGGCTCCTCTGAACAGCTTCATTTAAAATGGTCTTTCTATAGTGCCTGGTGTTTTCTTTGGCAAATTTGGAGAGCTGGGTTTTGGGATAAAGTAAATTGCACCAAAAGACCAAAACGGGATTAGGAGATTTGACAGGACTTCATAAAAATCAGCTGTGCACAGGCAAAGGGGGGATTTTTCAGTAGGTCATTTAAAAGATAAAAGCTCTGGAGGAAAGAGTTCTGCTTGGTGGCAAACTCCTCCAGCCCTTGCAAAGCCTACAGGAGCATCTGCAAGGGAGGCAGAGGTTATGGAGCACAAGAACACACGCAAACTCTCACATCTTAAAGTCACTTTACACATGATTAGGTATCATTTGTCATACAATGCACACATGCACTTGAGCAATGGCATAGCCCTAAAGACGTCCATAGTCCTTTATGTCAATCTGTCTTGCGATCAGGTTTGGGGCCGGAAGAGGCAGAAAGGAGCAGATTCTATCTTTAACATTCAGAGGTCGACTTTTTCATCCCCCTCCTTCCCCAATTTGCTGCCTCACTTCCCCATACCAGTTACGCCATAAAAATACGTAGGCATCAATGCGGATACATAGCGTATGCTACTTGTGAGGATGGACACAGAAGACTTTGCCCACACTATAGGCACAGGTCAAGCTGCAGGGCTCTTCCAGCCCCTCTCCTGTCGCCGATTGCTCTGACAGCTCAGATTTCTGAGCACTGCAGAGACAGCACAGTCCTTCACCACAGTGCACATTCCTAGAGCACAATTTGAGCAGCAACACATTCAAAAGATACATAACCCCTTGCTAAGAGATAGCAACTGCTTTATTTAATAGTTCCTCTGTTAGAGATATCGAAGTAATCCTTAGAATCATAGAGTCATTTGGTTGGAAAAGACCTTTAAGATCGAGCCCAACCATACCTGTCCACTACTACACTTTCTTGCAATGCAGACAGTGAGTGTTTGCAAGTAATTACAAAATATGATGGTATTCTTTAGGATAAGCTGCCATTAAACTATGTTGCTGCCTCAGTGCCATGTAATTTCTTCCCTTCCCAATTTTAACCATGCCTGTAAGACTGAACATCCCTAAAATATTTCCAATCTAATCTCCTTTTACTAAATTAACATTAGACCTAGAACTTTCCACTAAGTATAGGGAAACCACACTAATGTTAATCACTTGCATGTGGTCACTAACATATTAATAGCAGCCACTCGAAAAGATTTCAGCCCCACAGCACTGACAAGGTTAAATGCAGCAGGGAAGCGTGCGGAGCCATCAAGCACAGGCCTGGGTCGAGACAGAAGCATAACCACAGAGCAAACGAGAAAACAAAAATGTAAATAACTGAACTGCAACAATTCTCAATTATATGATTTACTTATAGATAGAAAAAACACTCAAACACCACCTGCCAGAAAAATTAGGAGCTCTTCAGCATCGGTTTTCCCTCAACGTGTTTTTATGCGTTTCCAAGTCCGCTGACATGATTCCTGTTGCAGTGCAGCAGGGCCGATCATCCCCAAGGATTTGCCCCAGCTCAGGAGTGTCTGCTAACGATGCCACAGCTTTTTAGGACTCGGCTAGGAGACAAAACTCCAAGTAGACATTCTGAAATATGTAGACTACCACAGGGTCATTAAACTAAAACCTTGGGGTTTAGTGAGCAAAAAAAGCCTTAGAGGTGTTTCCCTGTGTACAAACTAGAGACACACAGAGCAGTTACGCTGCTTTCCTCAGAGCCACACCGAGAACTAAGTCTATTACTAGGTTTAAGCTTTTTGATATGGTTCATTTCCGCAGACACTGATGCATTAAAAAAAAAAAAAGGTACAGGCTCAGAGAGAGATTACATTACTAGTTCTGTACTACATTACCCAAAAAGAAAAAAATGGAAAAGGCATCTCTTTGCAACGAGCAGCTTTCCTGTCCCGCACGAAATGCAACTGTTTCTTTATTTGACAATCCATAAATGAAACCGTCTTCAGCTTGGTTCCATTAGGCATGTAGGCATTGCCTGGCAAACACAGGTTTCAGCAGAAGCCCCAGCTAAGGGAGCACACTCTCATTACAGCAGAGGAAACAAAGGTTAAACAGAAGGAGAAGATTTCCATCATTAAGGCTCCAAGAAACAGTGGAAGAGGTTTTCTGCAGAGGCAATAAAATCTTCATTGCTGGGTTCTTGTACAAATATTTTAGATACATGAATGGTTTGAGTGTACTTGATCCTTTCCTAGGGTAGAGAGAAAGACTACCATGGTGTCTTTAAGTCCTTTCCTGCTCTGTTTTCCCAGGCTAAGCCTGCAAACAAAGGATGTATTCAGACTTCAAGCTAGCACGATAAAATGTTCCAATCTATACTGTCAAACAATTTTGACTTCTCTGGAGGGCATGGCAAATGCTTTTACTGCTTCTGAGTACTACTGTGAAATACATAGCAAATGATTTCCACTAAGCTCAGAAGACTGCTACTCGTATTTTCAGGCAAGCGAGAGAAAGGAAGCCTATCACTGCAGACCTTCGGGTATCACTGCTGTCTCTCTGCATCTTACAGGGGAAACTTCATTGCACTTCTTTTTGATTGCTCCAGCTTCACACAGTTTGCCTCTCCTCTCTAGGCAAAAGGAAATTACAAGACCGAAAGATGGCTTTTTCTTACTGTTTAAAGGCAGAAGAGAAGCAGGCAGGATATTCCCAGGGTTAAATTCACCTGCTGGCTCAGTCTGTAGAAATCTGTTAGCCAGCCCATCATATTATTTCATCACATTTGCCTGTGAAACAACAGAAGTTTCCTTCATTCCATTTGTCAGCTAGCACACAATCCTAGGAGAAAGAGAGAGTGTGGTAGGAAGGTTGAAAGGAGGGTGTAGTGAGGTGGGGGTCGGTCTCTTCTCCCAGGTAACGGGTGATAGGATGAGGGGAAATAGCCTCAAGTTGCACCAGGACAGGTTTAGGTTGGACATCAGGAAAAATTTTTCACTGCAAGGGTTGTCAAGCACTGGAAGGGGCTGCCCAGGGAAGTGGTGGAGTCCCCATCCCTGGAGGCATTTAAAAGACAGACAGATGTGGTGCTTAGGCACATGGTTTAGTGGTGGGATGGCAGTGTTAGGTTAATGGTTGGACTTGATGATCTTAAAGGTCTTTTCCAACCTAAATGATTCTATGATTCTAAGGTGCTCCTGGCCCTGGAGCAAGGTCAGACAAGCAAACCTCGCAGCCAGAGCAGGTCCATTCCCAAATATGCTCCCTGTGGCACCAAACCAGAGCAGACCCAGGAGGCAGCCTGCTTCCTGGAGGAGTACGTTCAACTATGGAGCTCTGCGCTGCTTCAGCCAGACTGCCGCCCGTACCTGAACTAGCTCCCATGACTGTGCCACGTTAACAGTCTATCGATGCTTTTCACACCTTTACTCATTTACCATCTTTCCACCTGGATTGCTACATATGTAGAGGGAGGTACAGGCATTCGGGCCTGACACAAAAGGGTACTGTTATATCTTCTGGTTCACACCAAGAAACAGCAATGTGCTGCGATAATAGCATTATTGCAGCCATTTCACAGACCTGAAAAGGACCTCCATGCCTTAACACGTCTCTTCCAAACAGATCTGCTAATTTAGTAAGTCTTCCCTCTCCTACAAGCTTTGACTCAAACACTCTAAGTTACAGAAAAGCACATTTGAGTAATGCCTGCAGTCTTGAAAACCAGCAATTTGTTAATTCAAACATTATTGTCAAAGCTTGAACGCTGCCAGTGCTCCAACAGATGATGTTGAAAACTGAGAGACCATTATTAACACTTCACTAAAAAAACCACAGGGTCCAGTACTGAGTGAGTTTGGCTCTGCAACTTTCTGGACTCCTCCCTACGTTCCCTATGGCTACATTTAAACATTTTAGCTCCCAGGCCCAAACAGCCCAGCTACCTTCCAATTCCAGCTCAGGACGAAACCTGGATCTGTACCTCTGCCTTGCGCCTGGGATCCCGGTGGAAGGACACCAGGGCATGCCAGCCGGCCGGGAGCCGAGTACCACCCCTGTTAGCTCCCAAGGGAGCAGCCGGTGGAGCGAGACCCCAGCACATGCTGTTGGACAGACCTGCTCCACAGCTTCGGGGCACATGGCGTAGACTCCCCCACAGTACAGCTTAAAACACCAGAGGCAGGGAAAGGAAGCTGCTCTCTGCCAAGTGTCGCACTACGAGAGGCTATCTGCTGCTGCTACTACTGAAAGTACGTTTTTCTCCATCTACCAGTTCCTATCCCTCCAAAAGAAAATTGCACAAACTCCTCCTCAAACCATTACCCACACATCTTGCGACACGCACGCTGCTCAGTTACAGGAGCGCTTCACCAACAACACTGTCGGCAGCACTCCAAAGCGCAACCTTGCAGAGATTAAGCTTCCTAACTTTTAAAAGCAATTCAACCATTTTCAAGCCAACATTTTGCTGTATTTTCTTTACCAAAAAAAAAAGGCCAAGATACTACAACGGACAATTTTCCTTCCGTCAGGAAGCTAGACAGAAAACAGGCATAGATTCACCAGCTGAAGACTCGGCTCCTGTCGTGTTTCTCAGTATTTCATGTCCTTTGGTTTCCATCAATACACAAGGGCATACAGAGTGAAAGGCTCCATCTTTTCCCAGCTGTTGAATGACAGTGAAAAATACATATGCCCGCTATAAACTGAAGTTATCAGTGCTCTCTTTGAGGCAGTACACCTATGAAACTTAATAAAAACATGAGTTCCACCATGAAATCTTCACTGTTCATTAAGACCTGCCCAAGAGCTGTCTCATCTCCAGCCCCCAGTTCCCAGAGGCAGCGAGAATTCTGCAGGCAGCATCTCGGATGTCTCTCAGTCCATGTTCTGCTCTCAAAACGGTGTTTTGCTTTAATTGCATTAACATTCACAGCCACGCAGGCTTTCAGACGTCTTACAGCCAGGAGCACAAAAAGCACACGGGTACTGCAGGGATGTTCTGTAGCTTTGGCTAGAGAAACAGGACTGTTAACCCTCTTCTGAAATACTAGCAGGTGGCCTAGCATAACAGGACCCCAAGCCCTCCTCTCCTGAGGGAGGTAAGTGGTGAGGAATAGCTACTTTTTCAAATGGAAGGAATCATATCTTTCACACCCACAGGAGGTAACAGCGTTTCTTCCCCCGCTCCCATCTCTTACAACATTCTGACACAACACCACATCCAGTCTGTTGCAGCAACACACCGGCAGCGCTGCTCTGTCACTGTCCAACACACACAGCCACGACCATCAGCAGTTATCAAATGCAACCGGGAAATTCAGCTCTTATGAAGAAAAATGCTGCACAGCAGTCTCTGTGGCGCAATCGGTTAGCGCGTTCGGCTGTTAACCGAAAGGTTGGTGGTTCGAGCCCACCCAGGGACGCGCTTCCCTTTTAAGGGCCGACAGAAACCTCACAAAGCCCAACATGGGGAAGTGCCAAGTCCTGCCCCTGGAGAGGAACCACCCAAGGCACCAGTAGATGCTGGGGGCCACCCCACTGGAAAGCAGCTTGTCAGGAAAGGGCCTGGGGGTCCTGGTAGACACCAAGCAAACATAAGCCAGCAAAGCGCCCTTGCAGCAAAGGCAGCCAAGGGTCTCCCAATGCTGCGCTAGAAGGAGCATTGCCAGCAGGTGGAGGGAGGCGATCTTTGTCCTCTCCTCAGCACTGGCAGGGCCATGCCTGGAGTGCTGTGTCCAGTTCTGGGCTCCTCAGTACAAGAGACACAGACATATGGGAGGGAGTCCAAGGAAGGGCCACTAACATGATGGACAGAAGCAGCTCTCCTACGAGGCAAGGATTTTATTAATGTATATAAATACCTGAAGGGAGGGTGCAAAGATGACAGAGTCGAATTCTTCTCAGTGGTGCCCCGTGACAGGACCAGAGGCACTGAGCCTCACAAACACAGGAGGTTCCTCCAAACATCAGGAAATATTTTTTTTTGCTGTAAGGGTGACTAAGTACTGGAACAGGTTTCCCAAGGAGGTTGCGGAATCTCCCTCTTTGAAGACATTCAAAAGCCACCTGGGCAGTCCCAGGCAACCACCTTAAGGTGTCCTGGCTTGAGCAAGGGGGTTGGACCAGATGACCTCCAGAGGCCCCTTCCAACCCCAAACCATTCTGTGATTCAGGATACCGTTCAGGAGAAAAAACCTAAGTCAAATCACACCTAGGCAGATACGATCTCTGACCACTGGCACCATGAGTACCCAATTGATCTAGAACTTCAACTTTAATTTCATACCAAGCTCAGGCATTATCAGTATATAAAGCCCAGAGCTTGCTTCCATGGGCATCCTTCCTTCTGTTCTTCTGGATGACACCTGCCCACAGGTTTTGTACCTTTTTCACACCTACACTGAATTAAAATAACTATGTTTGAAGCTGAAGTTCAGAGATTATACGTAATCTCTAACCAATATAAAATATTCATAGATACATTATATTTCTATATTGCATCATGTATTTTAATAAAGTATATTATCACAAAATGTTTTATATTAAATAGTATTTTACCATAGGGCATATTATATAATAATTACAGATTTTGTGTATAAAATGGATTTATAGATTATTAAAACTGCCTTCGCAGTTTGGGCGGCAGCTGCTACTGCTCCTCCCTGAACCCCAGTTTACAGCTTTGGTCCTAATCCCAAGCAGTAATGAGGAGCTCCAGATCTAGCTATGTTAGTTAAGGACCAAGTTTCATGCTGTCATGAAAAGTCAAACATCTTGATAGCCACAATCCTCAGGAAGTCCAGCCTGAGAAGCACTAAGAACTGGGAACCACTCACTCCTGTCAAAAGGATCCAACCAGAACACTTGGTCCCAGAATGAAGTATATCCCGAGCTGATCATACATAGAAAACACTGGACACTAGAAAAGTTCCCTTCCAATTGTGATTTGACACTTCTATTTTAAGACTACTTCTGGGTTTTTTTAAGCTTCTAAAATAAAGAACTAGAGCCCAAGAGTTCCAGAACTTCACTAGCCATTTTGCTATCATTGTATGTAAAATGTGCATAGATGTTCCTGAA
>NW_009260837.1:80634-99346 GCF_000687185.1 Egretta garzetta | reverse complement strand
CAGCAGTTAACCACCACGACCATTTAAACTCTACCAGAAAGGACCAGATGTTACTCTGGCACAAGGACAAGGACAAGACTCCTTACTCTCACATTAAAATCAGCTACAGAATATAAGCATGCAGTAGTTTGGAAACACACCTTCCCAGTTCTTTGCCTGCACAACCCTTCATCAGTTTTTAATTAAGCTGCCGCAAGTACTCAAGAGCAAGGTATGTGGAAACCTTACAAAACTTGCAACAGTTTTAATGGAGAGCTTCTCATTTTTTTCCCAAAAGCCAATGCAGTTGGAAAGTGACCAGCAAAAACACCTTATATTTTGCCCTTGAAGGCTCAGCTAGCTCTAAAAACCATGCAATGATTTGTCTGGCAACATGAAAAAGCCCTGCTTGTGCTGATGTTGCTTCTTGACACCTTCATGAAGGACAGCAAGACACTGAAAACTACTACAGGAGCTTTCAACAAGGTAGCACATATGGGCTGGATGCAGGACCTTGAACACTCATATAAATTCTCCATAACTAAATAGCAGTTTGCAAGCATTTGAAAAAACATGACCCATTCAGCCTCAAAACATCAAATGGGGCAAGATTAGAAGGATTATTGTTGTTCACTATATATCCTTCAGGTTACTGGCAAGCAAGGGAACTAACAGAGTGGAGTATTCAGAGCAGTTGCCACTGTGGTATGCGATGGCAGCAAGACCACCACTGTTTCCTGAAGTTCCACCAAGGCTGATGAGACAGTCATTGGTATTGTTTGGGGACTTAGTGAACTCAGGTTTTCATTTTGTTAAGACTTACTCTGAGCCAGCTGTTGATCTCATGATTGCAGTAGAACAGGAAAAGTGATGCTGTAGTTTGGATAAGAGCCCCACTAGCAACAAAAAAAAAAAAAGGCAACTTGAAATCTCCACCAGAAGCCTGTCCCACCTCCCTTTTTAAAAACAGTGGAAGAAGAAATCCAAGACAAAACCATAACAACACTTAGTAGTATTCTCAAGTGTATGTTCAGGAAGATGCAACTGCTGCACCATACTCTTCCAGGCTAGTGTAAAGACTACAGAAAACCTTTGCCAGCCACAAGTACTTAACTGCTAGTCAATATTTTTAATATTGACCACAGAGTAAATGAACCAGAAACAACTTCAATTTTGACTGTCTGTCATGATCATGTAAGATTTCTCAGTTATCGCATTCTGGTTTAGTGTTTTCTCATAAAGCTGTCTGCCAGGGAAATGGACACACTCTCATTACTTGACGAAGAGCACACAGGAGCTACCTTCATTATCCCTCAGCTACCTGCTGAGGTAGACTGAAGGATCTCTTGCACATAATTCCACGACTGCAATACTCAATATTCCACAAAGACATAGGCTTAAACCAGTATTAAGTAGAGGTTATGACAGAGCTCGCAATAGTTTCAGATGTGCTTGCGTTACAGCTACAACAGTGAAAGTGCACTTGGAGATAATGGCAGTACAATTCTGACCTGCAAAGACGGAAAACAATTTTGGAAGTATGGGAACAATCTTATTTGAAAGATGGCAGCTTTCAAAAAGAGAGAAGAGGAAGGATTAAAAAAATACGTAGCAGAGCAAGAGTAATGGATGCTAAATTTGCTCTATCAAATCACTGGAACCACAGGAACCCCCCCCTCCAGCACGCAGCTTCTTGACAGAGCAGTGAGGAAAGGTGGTGACTATAGATAAAGAGCCCCTCCTCAGGGACATAACCAAACATGCTTAAAAGATGGACATAGAAGAGTTGCTTGCAAGTCAATTAGAAAACACCTGCTTTTCTTAAAAAAAAAAAAAAAAAATAAAGCTGTCTAACTGCTCTCAGCCTCACTAAATACGCCATTTCAGAATACTCTTCTCTCACCAGAAAAGTTTTGCAAGGAAAGAGGGAGCAAACGCCTTGATTCTTTTGCAGACCACCCCCCACTATTCAGAGTACCCTGCAGTTCCTCCCTTTGACAAGAGCTGTCACATCTGGCGAAGGCAGAATGAAAGATAAATCCAGGTCCATGTGATTCATGAGAAACTGAAAAGTAACTCTCCTCTCAACATAGGGATGAACCCAGATGAGGGGGGAAAATGGGCATAGAAATAAATTACAGGCATCTGCGAGCATTACAATACTTGCCCAGTACTACTGCAGTAATGCTAACACAACTGGGTTTTGGAGTTTTAATACTCCTGTGAGTTTCCTCTACTGACTTGGAGATAATGGCAGTACAATTCTGACCTGCAAAGACGGAAAACAATTTTGGAAGTATGGGAACAATCTTATTTGAAAGATGGCAGCTTTCAAAAAGAGAGAAGAGGAAGGATTAAAAAAATACGTAGCAGAGCAAGAGTAATGGATGCTAAATTTGCTCTATCAAATCACTGGAACCACAGGAACCCCCCCCTCCAGCACGCAGCTTCTTGACAGAGCAGTGAGGAAAGGTGGTGACTATAGATAAAGAGCCCCTCCTCAGGGACATAACCAAACATGCTTAAAAGATGGACATAGAAGAGTTGCTTGCAAGTCAATTAGAAAACACCTGCTTTTCTTAAAAAAAAAAAAAAAAAATAAAGCTGTCTAACTGCTCTCAGCCTCACTAAATACGCCATTTCAGAATACTCTTCTCTCACCAGAAAAGTTTTGCAAGGAAAGAGGGAGCAAACGCCTTGATTCTTTTGCAGACCACCCCCCACTATTCAGAGTACCCTGCAGTTCCTCCCTTTGACAAGAGCTGTCACATCTGGCGAAGGCAGAATGAAAGATAAATCCAGGTCCATGTGATTCATGAGAAACTGAAAAGTAACTCTCCTCTCAACATAGGGATGAACCCAGATGAGGGGGGAAAATGGGCATAGAAATAAATTACAGGCATCTGCGAGCATTACAATACTTGCCCAGTACTACTGCAGTAATGCTAACACAACTGGGTTTTGGAGTTTTAATACTCCTGTGAGTTTCCTCTACTGCGAGCCTACAAAAACCAGAAATCCTTTGACCTCAAGGCTAAAACAAGATTTGCTCAGCCCACATATTCTACATGAAACAGTAATACAAACCTAACATTTTAATACAATATGTATGTATATTTAATATTAATTACATTTACATATTTAAATTACCCTACTACATTAACAATACTATAGATACAATATTTGGTAAAAACTAGCATGGTTAAGTCTTCAAATTTTGGTATTGTTTCCTAGCAAGTGTAAAACAAATAGAAAACAAAGTTTCTGAGTGAAGAACAAAGTATATTTTAACAGAAGCAGCCAAGACCTGCTGCAAAATACAGATCATATACGCTGACATTTACACAAAACCTTGCAGTAATAAAAGGTACCGTCATCACTATATTTACAAGAAACTGCCCAATAGTTCAGTTACCGATTGCACTATAGTGGTTAAAAAAAAAAAACAACACACACCACACAATACCACAGCATCCTTGTCTTGTCCTTCAGAAATCAGAAATAATTTGTCTATAAGAAGTGACCTGGTTTAAACTGTATGTGCTAGAAAATATACAACTCTACAAGAGGAAGAGGTTAGAAAAGTTGAATACTGTGGAAAAAAAATTTATTAGTTTATACAAGTGTTCTGAAACAAACCATTGGCTTTGATACAGTAAATTCAAGTGGAATACTCCCTCCAATAGTATTTTTCCATACAGAGATCAAGAAGCCCTATAGCTTCCCATTTAGTGTCTGAGACGGGAAGTTTTACTTCTGAACAAGTAGCTGCACAAAGCAGACATGTGATAGAGATCTTCACAGCCACAGTGAGCTACAGTTTGAGATAAAGTTATATTACAAACATTTAGGAAAATTAGGCATCCATACCGAAGTGTGGCAAACTGCTACACAATGAGAGAACACAGATGTCATTAAGACCTCTTGCCAAAAATGAAGACTCTCTATAGCAAGTCTAGAGCAGACCGCATCATAAAAACCTAGAGTGCAAGACTACAACAAATTTAGTATATAAATATCACAGGATTAAAACTCCAGTTAAGCCATCAACTGAAGTGATAATTAAAAAGAAAAAAGGGCGTCCCCCAGCTTTGCAAAGGAAGCTTTCAAAGCATCTCTTCAAGAAGGTGCTGATACCAACTACGGCCTGTGCCAATTTGTGTTTTAGACAGCTCTGCTGAAAGACAAAAACTGAGCAGATTTGTCTAAGAAACGTATAATCTTGCTGTTTTTAATACCATAAAAAAGCATTTACTAGAAGAAATGAAATGTAACATTTATAGCTCACACTGTTTTCAAGATCTGTGCACACTATATAGTTCTAGAATTTCAAGAGTATTTAAAAATAAGACAGAGAACAGATAATGCAGTAACGTGTTTGTTAGATGGATTTGTTTACAATAGTTACATGATGAATGTATACAGTCGTAAAATTTTTAGTGCATTTGTTCCTGCACGTTATTTATGCTACTTATAAAAACCTGAAGATTGCAAATCGGGCATGCTTACCATAACATTTTCAAACTGGGAAAGCTGCAGAACATTTTTCCTACAAGTGTTCACTGCCATGATACAAAACAAGTATGTGCAAACTGCAAGGTCCCTAAAAATAGCATTTAATGAATTTATGTACAGAAAGATGTCAGTATCTGTTTAAATATGCAAAGAATAAGCTTCCCAAAGTTTATAACACAGAACAATATCCACCACATGCTCCTCCTCCTCCATATCCTTCTTCCTTGTTTGACAACTTTACACCTCTGTTTTGGCTCTCACTCTCCCACAGTCCAGGAGTCTGAATGATTTTTTCAACAAGTTCTTCAAAGGCACACTGTACACCATCACATGTTTTTGCACTTGCCTCTGGAGAAGGGATGCAAGAAGTCAAATGTTAGCATAGCTTCCAGCAACTTGTTTAGTATTTCTCTTTCAGTTAAGTCTCAACCTACAACCTAGGCTTAGAACTTATACAATATATTCTATAACAACGTAGAAGTGCCAAAATTAGCAGGTATGCAGATTTCTGTCACCACATAAGGCAGCACCTCAGAAGTCTCTTAACAGAAGAGCTTCCATGTTGTATATCACTAAAACATATGGAGACAGCTATAGCTTAACTTTATTTTTCTGTGGAAAGCACTTCAGTAAGAAGAAAGGAGGGTTCTAATAACTTAAGATGTCTGATAAACCTGGTTGCTGTCCTGCATTTCAGTTCTGTACATTAGTCAGAACTGCAGTACCACCATAACAGGATCCATACTGTAGGATTCTGGGTCAGCCTCCATGATAGAACTTATCTGATAAAAAGCAGTAAGGGATCTCATTTCTTCTGCAGTTAACAGAATTCTAGGTAATTTTACTCCAGAGCTTTACTTTGGCTAAGCCCAAGAGAGCAACAGATACCATCTGAAACTGTTCAGTCCCACTAGGGCTTGCCCTGTGCTTCTACACAGCCATGCAGATGCTCAGCATGTGTAGCATGCAGATATATGTACACTTAGTTATATAGTCTAATTTTCATGTTTCATCTTCCATGCACTTAGCTTGTGCCTTGAACTTCTATTTCCACATCTGACACTGCAGCCAAAAAGAAACACAACAAGGTACTAGACAAAGATATGTCAGAGATGGGATGTCTAAGCACAGGAAATGTCAACGAAACACAACAAGGTACTAGACAAAGATATGTCACTAGTCAGAGATGGGAGCATAAGTCTAAGCACAGGAAATGTCAATGGACTGCTTTGCTACTGGAGTCATCCTATAAAGTAATCCCTGCTGATCCTTAAATGAAACGTAATAAACTTATGCATAAAGAATCACTTCACCACCCACTTTAATTTACATTACAAGGCTTTGCCTACAAGACCCATCTCATTTTGCAGCAAGATGAGACCAACACGTTTGCTCCAGTCATGATTATGTCATTATTCAATCCCACCCACCATTTAAGTTAATTATATTCCTACCTATTTTTACATCCCAGTTCTAATATAGATTTCTGCCAAGTACCAGCTCTTTTCCTATACTGAAAGCTGGCTCATTTTCTCTCTTTCATTTTGCTTCTGTTATTAATTTAGCAAGTAGGTTGGGAAAAAGAAATCAGACAAAATCCCAAACCTAACCCAAGTTTTGTCAGACTACAGTAGAACCTGTATTCCACCCTTAATCCTTATGCATTTCAGTATTCTCATCCACAGTTACAACAGGTATTTGGACATATTTAAGTATTCCCATCTCTTTTAAAATTGTCCCTATTTTCTTTGTACCTACTGCAGCTGAGAAGTATCATTAATTGGATTGTACGTATAAAGACTATCAGTCCTACAGAAGTGGTACTTTACATCATGTAACAAAAATCAAGTCAGATCTCTGCAAATATCTGTAACATACCTATAAACAACATGGAATGTTTTCTTGCAAATTTGAGACCTTCATTTCTGTCAACTTCACGGTTTTCCTACAAGACACAGCATTAATATGCATTATTAACAAAATACACCAACAGATTACTTACTGCAGTTGAATTCAGTTTACCTTATCAATCTTGTTTCCAACCAGCATTTTTACTATGTCATTCCTTGTGCAGTATGTTTCCAGTTCATTTAACCAGTTATCCAGCTTGACAAAAGTATCTCTCCTCGTGACATCATAAACTGAAAGATATTAGCAATATTATTTCCACAGTATTTTTCCAAGAAATACAGCTTATGTTACAAAAGGAGCAAAAACAAAGGCTTTTTGAATTAGAAAACTGAAGGAGTCCCAAGGATTTCAATTCACTTACTACAGCAAAACAACAATTGGGAAGAGAGTTGAATGTCCACCCGCTCAAGTCACAGATGATACTAATGCAGAGGAATTCTAAGATTCAGTCATCTACTCTTCTCAGACTAATTTATATTGAGACATCCTAGTTTACAGGTTAGAGACTACCATTCTCCAAAGAATTCTACACTTGCAGACCCCTGATGTAGGATACTTATTAACACCAATACACAAAAGATATGCAAAGATTATGGAATGACCTTCTGCACCGAGTTAATCAGTGATAATTAAGATTGCATAACACTGCTGCTATGCTACTGATTTAGCTAAAAAGGTAAACCAATCACCAAATCCTCACAAATACCAGCAAACTCCTGAGTTTTCAGCATTTTAGTGTTCCAAACTATTTAGCATTTGTGTGGGATACAAGTAATATAATAAGCCATGCTAGGAGCAGAAAGGGCAGACAAAAAGCAGACCTTGTTAAACCTAAAATCCACTACCCAGCAACTATCTAATAGCTACCATTTCAAGCTATGAAAGTATTTTTTCCTTCATTCTCACATCCCACATGCAGACAGTCATAAACAGTTGGTTTCCATCAAATCTATAGCTTGGCTTGCATGAACAACCTTATTTTTAGGAAGTCATTTAACAAAGAAAAAGTCAAGAAAGATTATTAAATAAAATGAGAGAGCAAATCTCAACAGCAGAACTTTCTAGCTCTCAAACAGTGCTTGCTTACTTTTACGGCTTTCAATAGTAATGTGGCAGGTTCAGTGCCAGCAATTAAGTGACTTGAGAAGACATGCCTTGACAGCATCTTCCCATACCAGGAAGATAATGCAGTTCAGACTTGAGAAACAGTACATACAAAACAAAACCTACCAGGAAGTCTCATGACAGAGGTCATTCCAAGTTAATTTAACTGGACACAATAACTCCCCAAGAATCTCTCAAGTCAGAAGCAGCTTCAAAAAAAAATTAAGCTTACTTCCCTGCCCTTACTTTAGTTAGCTCCTGAATTCTAGCAGTGGAGAAGCAGAACTTCAAAGCTCAGTGCCTAGTTAACAGGTTTCCGCATACAAAAGAAAAGCAAAAGGGACTTCCACTGTGAAGTTGAGATTATGGGTTTTGGCCCGGGTTTCTTCCACAGACTGATGCTCTATACACTACCAGCTAGCTAGTCTTTTCTAAGTGATTCTGACTGCATAACATCCCATCAGTATGGAGTCACAAATAGCAAAAAATCCCAGCCAGACTCCACAGTATTTATATTAATTTAATTAAGAAAAAGAAATAGGTAGAAGAAAAAGAGAAATCTGTATAAGTATCCTGATACAGAAAGAATACACTGAGGAGAAGAGAAAAATCTTTTTTTTTGTTTTGATTCTGGGCTTAGTAAGCACATGCAAAAAACCAAAAGTAATAAATAAAAGGCAAATTTCTAGCAGCACAGGGACAGCTCCGAGCTATCCCTTCAAATAGCAGTAGCTTTTAATCTCATGAAAAATCGGTAGTTCTCAGGCCAGTGAGACTGACTACATGAGAAGAGGTCAGACTATCCAATTCAAGATCCTTTACTGTATGAGTTGTTCAACACAGATACAACGATTTTTAATATCAATTAGATATTATAGAATGGCTACATGATTTTCTCTAACTCCAATGCACAAAAAAACCACAAACTTACTCAAAACAGCATGCAAAGCTATACTTACCTAAGATAACACCTTGTGCACCTCTATAGTAACTGGGTGTTAGTGTTCTGAGCCGCTCCTGACCTGCAGTGTCCTAAAAAGCCATTTAGAAAGCTTCATTATTCAGAATTTGAGCAGAATATAGTTTAGCTCTCAGGAACATACAAAGTAAGATTCAAAGTATATTCAACCACCAGATTAACTGAGTTTATACCTTCCCCTGCTGTTTTACGGCACGTTAACTTTGAGATTTTACATAGTCCATCCTAGGAAACAACTTCAAACTGTTAGGTATAGTAAATAACTAGACTATCTAGCAGTAAGATAGCTATTTCTGCGGAAGCATTTGTTCTGCAGTTAATACAGCAGCAACCAGCAAGAAAGAAGCGTAGCTGCAGTACTAAGATTTTGTAACAAGAATCAAAACCCATGGCAGCAAAACTGGTTCCCTCATTTCAATCACCTTGGTCCAAATAAATTCAATTCAGTGCCAGGGCAAATGCATTTAGCGTGCTATGACAGAGCAGAAGCAGAAATAAGTCAGAGGTCTGTTTGATTTTAAGTAAAGTTGAATTTACATCCTCAAATTTAAAGTGTCAACAGCTCTGCAAAAAAACCAGATATTAGAATGCTATTTTCTTATTAGAGGTTAAGTTATAGTGCACTCTCATTGCAGACTTTACGCATAAAAGATTTAAATCTTATCTTCATTCAAGTTACCCCAGGTTAGAAGTGACACATGAAACACTGTGGATTCAAAATGGTATCCTGCCAAAGAACCTGAATAACTGAATTTGACTTCCAAAACTCTACAAATCACTCTGTCAATTCCACACATCTCAAACTGGTTTTGTGTCATGATACACCTCTACAAGCTTTTCTTTTTCAGTTTACCTCGGAATTATTTCTTCATATGAAAGAAGACAAACCCTAAGTTAGTCCTATGTAATATTTTCCATCCCATGATCACTCATCATTCTGCTATCAGTCTGTCTTTCATCCAATATGTCCATTTGTCCATCAAGTTGTTGCAGTTATTTTCCTTGTCAAACCCATTTATTTTATTGATGGTTACTACTGTCACACTAAGACATAAGTCCCATTTGTTAATCGAGATATGAAACACCCTCAAAGCAACAGAAGCATTGCAATATATATTTCATGTTCCACTGCTACTTCCCAAGGAAGTAAAGGTCAGGTATCTTGCTTATATGAGAAACAAGGTTTTATTCTTGCTTGTTACAAGAAGTCACAATTGGGTCTGAATATTCAAAAGGTGCTTCAAGTCATGTAAGTGTGAAGGATGGTTTGCAGAATGGAGAATGTTTAAAAAAAGCTTGGAAATACTTTTTCTTCACTTGTCATGAATTTAGAAATTCTACTTTTAACTACAGTAGATGTTGAACACGGAGGCTAAAATTACAAACACTGCCTCTCCCTCTTTCAGCTGCATCTGCTACAAATAACACTGACCTTGAGCCTGTAAAAGTCTTTGTATGAGGGCTACAAAGTTTTTAGGCTAAAAATGGTTCTGAGAGGTAACATCTGAGCATAAACTGAGCATGCAACAATAATTCTTAACCTATTAATACACTACTAAATTTTGCCTAAAACATTTAGGTTAAAAAGTGCACACTTTTAAAACCTGTCAAGTACAGACAAGAACGATGTATACAGGGAAGTCTCAGATTAGTGAGGTCTAACTCTTTAGAATGTAAACAGTGAATTACTCATTAAAAAAATATCTAGGAATGGCCACATTTGCAGTTTTAAAGTCCAACTGATTTAGTACCATTTTATTCCTCTCTCTCTCTCTCTCTCCTCCCCTCCTACCCCAACCAGACCTGGAATCAGTGCTGCAGAAGCTCACAGGCAACAGATTTGCTCCATTAGCCAGTTGCCCCACAGTTCATTCCACCTTCTGAATGGTTCAGTATTAACCTTCCACTCCTCCAAATTGCCTCCATATTAAACAGAAACAATTCTATACAAACTGTACATTACACAAGCCATCACAATTCCTAAAGCAAAGCGATACATTAAGAACTTAGGACAGACTTACCCATATTGCCAGTTTAGCTTTGTTTCCATCAACTGAAATAGTTTTCACCTTGAAGTCCACACCTAGAGGAGGAAAAAATATTTTAGTTCTTCAAACATACTACAGCTATTTTTGAAAGAGAAAGTAAAGAGAAAAGGAAAAACTCCTTGTTTTCTGAATGTGATTGTGAGGAGCAGGAAGAGTAAATTTCATTGCCTGTTTATGAACCTTGCTCAAAACCTAAGGTTTTGTTGCAGAAAGGCTTTTACAAAAGCCATAGGGTCTTTTAAGCCATTGGCTCAAAATATTTTAGAGAAGTAAGGCAAATACTACATTTCCTGTATTAAAGCACGTATTCCAGGACAAATATTCAAGTTTAAATTCAAATGGATTAACTTTCTATTCATTACTCACACATGTGTTCTCCTTGAGTACATGCGTGGTCTTGAGGAGCAACATACTTTCAAAATAAAGACGACGCATGCATTCAGGTAGCTATTTGCTGTTTCCCTATCTCAAACAATCTGAACAAGTCCCATCAAGGTCATCATGAAGAGGTAAACCAATACAGACAAGAGACTCATTTACTACATGATCACTATCCTGTGAGAAATAATGTTAGATGAGAGTATTACTCTAACAAACACATCAAATAAGCTTCGGATGATTTAAACATGCAGTGTATCTCTTACAAGGATTCCAACAACATCACGGACTCACCATACCACGCTCAGTGAACAAGAAAAAAAACAGACAACATGGTAACAGTTCTGCTGTTGATAACAGTCATCTACATCAGTATCTGACAACTCCCCCCCCCCCCCCCCCCTTTTTTTTTTTTAAATGCACAGGAACTAGCAGCCTATCACTTGCCCAAGGACAAGCTGCACAAAACTCAAGCAAAGGACAAGATGTTAAGGGCTGCAAATTTAAAGGATATAGCAACACACATCAGTTTGAGAGGCTGGGTACAGTTATGCCCCGTTTTGCTGAAGTTTAATCCTTAAGTTACCAACAGTAAGTAACTGGAAATACATTTCAATTATTTTGGAGTGACTCTCACTCCCCACCAGGCAGCAGCCCCAAAATGAAGTAGAAGTGTGGAAAGTTGATACCTTTACATGAACAACTTTGAAGTGTAACAGCAAGCATTTTGCACTTTGACTTAAAATGGTGGTCATCGTACTTGCCACAAGAATAAGAATTTCTGTTTTAACTATTCTAACACAAAATGTTTAAGTAGGGCCTCATGATAAGTGTGCTGCACTTATATTGCCAAGGCCATGCAGATTACAAACAAATGCAAATAGCTGCCAAAATACGTTCAACTTAAAGTTACAGAGGGTATATAGGATACTTAAGAAACTGCACATTGCAAGCAGATTTACGACTTCACTGCAACTGAGGTTAAAAAGAGCTTTGTTTGAAAAAAAGATACAATTTTTATTCCACTGTTTCACAGCTTCAGCTCACTGGTGTTCCCTGAAGTATCAAGTGATTCTCAGACTACATTCTGCACTGGAAGAAGCCCATACTATTTATTTCAAGCAGAATTTTGCCAAAGAACGTTAACTTTCACAGTAACTAAAGAAAACTCCATTTTTTTCAGGGAATAAGACTCTTAGTCCCTAACTTAGCAGTAATATAATGCTCCATGCCATGCACAAGGATGGTACATTACTCTAGAGTTATGTTCACAGAACAGTTACTATTAACTTAAACACCAGTTCTTAGAACTTTACCCTGTTCATAGATGACTGCTACGCTAGCAAGGTGACTCAAATTGATCCTAAAGAACACCCTGTCCTGCCAATTTTTCAGCATTCAGCAGTAACTTTTAGACTAATAGAATCTCTTCTTCCACTGAAATGGCATATTTCTTTCCCTGAACTGTAAAAACAACCATTGCTCAGCCAGGATGACCAACATCTCACAGAGCATTATTTTATCCATTAGTCTGACATCAAAACCTGTAACTACAGATATTACAAGTCTATCAGATACTTAACGTAACAAATCAAAAGTATGTCATAGTTTCAAGAAGGAAAACTTTTGTTCCTTATGACAAACATATTAAGTGTATTTTGAAGCCACCATATTCTTCTCCCATGCAGTAAACAGATTCAGTATCTCATGCCTACATAGTTCTGCAATTTTCATTTAATAGGAAGTGCACATACACCTTTATGTTAGCCTTGCTGCTGGCTTAAAAAGATAATGCTTTAAACTCTGCATGAGCAATGCAAGTAAATAAAGTAAAATAGTGAATAAACCCCATTTTTACTGAAAAGCAGAAGTACAAAAATTAACAAATAGCACAACAAAGTATGTCATTCAAAGTGATCAAGACATGGCAAATTAATTCTAGTAAACCAAGTAGCTCAACACATACAAAAAGCTAGTTAACAAAAAGAAATCTTTTAAATAACTAGGTTTTTTATTATCAATCTGCCTTAAAAGAGGACAAGTAGAAAAAAATGCAGGGCTCAAGAAATCTTGTTTAAATGAACAAACAGGGTAGTTACGTTGCCTAAAACCAAACAAGTTATATTTTACTGAAGTATGACAGGTGTCAGTTCTAAGCTTGCAAGAGAGATGTTTCTACCCTTGACAACAGAAAGCTGACAGTGCTTTCCACCGTGCCTTGGAAGGCAGCCAGAAACAAGACAGCACTGCTAGACTGCACTCCTGTGCATTGGCACCTACCACCTCAGCCAAATGGACTCAGCGCTACACAGTAACCTACTACGGACGTACAGTCTGCAAGGAATAGCTCCGTCCCCTTCACACTGCTCTCGCATTTAGGCCCATATACTATGCTGTATTTACAGCAAGTGCAAAAATCAGCATTGTCGGTAACTGACAAGTTGGACAGCTCAGAGTTGGAGGACTCCAACTGCAAATAAGGCTAAAAAAAAGTTAAGAGACATTATATCTGTGCAATAGGTTACTTCACTTATGAAATAGGGATTGCACTGAACACTTATCTAGAATCTCTCATACAAAGAGCAAGCAAGTAAAGACAAGCATGAGCAGTACGGACAACAGAAAATACAGGGGTATATATATTCTGATAAGATCCATGTGATGAAGCCCAGTGAACAAGTCAGACTCAAGAAAATGCAAGGAGGACAGATGATCTACTAGGTTGAATAAAACGTGGTTAATGCAGCTGAAGCTACTGATGGACAAATTTGTCCAAGGCAGCTTATTCTTCTGAGAATACCACAGGATTTTTACAAAATTCTGAGGAAAAAAAAAAAAAACCCCAAACAAAAAAGCACATGAAACAATAGTTTAAGGTTTAATTTAAATTGCACCCAGTAGGTTTGTGTGTACATCTCAACAGGTCATTGCAAGGGACCAGCTGTGCTGCAGCCAAGGCTTTCCCCAGTGTTGTGGTCTTGTGTGCAGTTGTTTGTTTTGGGTTTTTTAAAGATAGAGCATATTATCTCTTCACTTTCTAATCCAAATAAAAAAAAACACAGTCACTTTAACCAGTTTAGCAGTCAGTATGTAGATGTCATTGAAAGATGGCATTATTTGTAACCAATCCACTCATTTGGAAAAGCACCATATTCTGTAGTCTCAACACAAAAGCCTTAAATTATTTAAAAATGTCTTCTGTCCTCAAACTCAAAACGAAATAGTGTTTTATCTGCACAAAAACAAATCCAGGTTGAGATTCACGAAGTGTTTTGGCATTTCACCAACTTGAGAGTACCTGAATTTGGCATCTAGGATCTGTCTTCACACAGCACGGAACAGTTATCTCTAAAAACTCACTCCGAGTACTTCATCCATATGAACAACAAATCCTGCCCTGAATTTAAAGCTTACTTGTTGCTTCTTAGCAACACATTCACCAGAAAAAATGGCAATGCCACAACCTAGTAGTTTAAAAAAAAGGAAGAAACAAGAAAACAAAACCAACCCAGATTCTGTTTCCCTTCCAATTAAGGGGGGTTGGGGGAGAAAATCTGCTGTCCTACATGAGCGCTCCACACACCATGCTACAGGACTTTCACAGCTGGGGTCACAGTAGCTCTACTGCACAACACAACTAGTCAGCTAGAGGGCCTAACAGCTAGGGTGATCTAGGCCAGTATTTGCTCAGTCTCTAGAAACTTCCTTTTCCTGCCAAATGATCATCTTCATTCCAGATTAGTATATTTGTTTCAGAACTCAAACTCTATTTGAAGTAATGCTCACATTGAGTACTCTTCCTCCTTTTCCACCTCAGAAACAGAGCAGGGTAGGATCTGCCAGTAAACCCTGAGCTGTTGATATTTAGCAGCCAGCAATTAGCTACCACACATGCTGTTGTGCATTTTGACAAATCCCAAAGAGGAAGAATTACTTCAGGAAATAATTCCTCAGTTTTTTAAATAGTGCACTAATACCAGTTTTAGACATTAGTAAGGAGTATTATGAATGAACAGCAGAATGAAAAAAAAAAACACAATTAAGAAGAAAAAAAAACCAAAACAAACAATAAAGATGCCCACACTGAGACCAAACTAGTCTACTGGTATCCAAAACATCATAAAAGCTGAAGCAGCTTCCTGGCCCACATGGTTGACATACCAAGAAAGTAACACAATTTGAAGTACATACAGTGCTGAAACTATTTAGATTAGAATACAAGATTGCCATCTTACCACCACCTGGTCTTTTCTATTCCCACTTTCTTCCACCCTATCCTCACTCATGAACTGAGGTAGGGCTACTTGCACAAGTTCATTTTTTATAAGCAATGAAATGAACAAAGAAAGGCCATGTTCCTCCCCTTGGCTGCTCAGTGCTTTACATGAAACAGTACTCCTGTATCTTATTAACATTAATGAAAAATAGATCAATTTATTGACTTCTTAACCAATTAGAGCTGGCTTTGTTTACCAACAGCTGAACTTAAAGAAAAAATTTGATAGAACTCTTCCTGCAGAGAAAGTAAAAAAAAATGCAATTGAAATGCATTGTGTGAAGTCATCTTTATTTTCCATTACTTAAGCTATTAATTTGGCACAGAGCTGCATCACATTCTTAGAAGTTTCATTTTACTTCCTTTGACAACCATCTACATAGTATATTCTGCATCCTGGGTCACTCCTCCAGCACAACAGACTTTGTTGGTAGGTATCATACCAACATGGCAATGACACATCACCGCTTTTTTCCCAGCAGCTCTAGATTCTTGGCTCTTCTCCATTTTTCTTAAGAGTCTAGCTGCCAAAGAAACGATTACTAAGTAGGATAGAAAAAGCCACACTGTAATTTCCTCCCTATAGAGGGAAAAGCAGAAGCCACACAGAGCCCAGTACACTCTAGTATTTTCAGGAACTGCAAGAGCTAACATCCCCTACTGAAAAGCGGGGTCTTAAGTCTTAAGATAGCTCCCAAGTATCACATTACATAGAACACAAGTTCTGGACAGCAGTATCACTATTCAAACAACTTGACAGCTATCTTGCACAGATAAATCAGAGACATAACAGTAGCTCTTACATTTCCATTTTAGCCCAAAATGCTGGCTACCAGTGAACTGCAGGTTGTTCCACTAGACCTTTTCACTGTCCATACCTACGACTTCCATCTTCATGGTGAAGGGCAACATTTATATCTGTTTTCCTAGCCAAGGTTATATTTTTGCATAAAGGGGACAACTACAGGCCAGTACAGTCAATAGTCTACACCAATGAGCGCTGCATGCTAAAACTACGTCCACATCATTCTTTCCTTACAGAGAAGCAAACGCGTTTGAACTTCACTACCGGTTAGGCAAGTCTGAACAAACTACAATTTTGCACTGAAGTTGGTATAAATTTTTCTAAGGTAGCATCAGCACATACTTACCAATCGTTGCTGCAAGTTCCGGGTCAAATGTATCATCTGTGAACCGCAGCAGAAGGCTGATAGGGAGGGAAGAAAATAAAAGTTACTATTATTGCAGCATATCCATAGCTTGGCAGAAGCTTGTAAATTACAAGTCTGAAAGTAACAGCAAGATCACATAGGTAAATAAACACACATCTCATTTTTCCATAATTTCTCTCCTACAAAAAATAAAGGGAACATGAAAATAATACAGCAGACACGCTCTGCTAGAAGAGCACAGGCCTCTTCTCTGCATCTATTACTGAGCATGTCTCTTTGAAAACAAAGTACCACACAAGTTGTCAAATCAGTTGCCTAAACAGTCACATGGTCTGCTTCTCAAAACATTTGCTTCTATCCTATTCTATTTTTGTTCTACCAGAATTCAGTACAAAAGATTTTTTTGGTTTCATATTGCCTCACACAGTATTTCTGTAAGCTTGAGAAGAAAATTCCAAGTCAGCTTTTCACCCCAGAAATAACTTCTTGGACTGGGCACACAGCAGAACAGAAAGGACGACACCCATCAGAAACAGAGATGCAGAAGTTTAAGACTAGAATTAGCTTACCATTGTTTTTGTATCCTTTTGTATATAAGAACTTTCACATGCACAACATTTTCCCCTATCCTTTGCTACCAATAGATGAATAGCTACAACTAAGATTCACCAGCACATCACACTATAGTAGTAGGGTTCCTCGAAGAAGTGCCCATAATGCCACTGTACTTGTGCCAAATGTAATTTTTTTTGGCAAGAGACAAAGATTCTCAGCACACGGTTTTTAAAATCACCAGTCTTATGCATCTGTGGCAACTGTGTATTAACCATGTGGCAGACAGCTGTTTGCTATGACTGACAGCTTCTATTCATTTCCAGGCTAGAGAAACAAAACAAAGCCCTATTATTTTTTGGTTCCCCCTCCCCGTTTTCTTTCTCCTCTCTTCTCTTTTTAGCATTTGGACACAGTCCTGCATTGACAGAAAACTGACTACTGAAATTCCTTTACTTCAATAATGCTGGGTGACAACTCCAAAGTTAACCACAGACCAACCTTTTTTTTTTTTTCCTTACTCCAGAACGCCAAAACCAAACAGTAGCTTTATTTATTAAAGAATAATTAAAATTAAAAAAATAATTTGTTAGGACATAGGTTTTTACTGGTACCTTTGGACAGTTGTACCAGGACGCTATTTAAGAGCACCCATTTTTAGTTACAAACAAAACTAGTTTCACTCATATTTTTATCCATGCTGCCATTAGAATAAAAACATCAGTTTACAAGTCCTGAGTGCTAAGCCCGGCCAACTTCTACCTTCCCCATCTTTCTTTCATATGCAGATACCCACTTCTACAAAGTACAGCACACTCACGGGGACCAGATTTAAGACAGCATTTGGTTCAGAATTCAGGACTCCAATCACTTATTACACCATACTAACACAAGTTTAACATCTGACCTTTCCTACTAAAGTAACAGGTAACTGACACAGATTCAGGAATAATTCAATATTAAGTTCCTGTACCTGAACAACTGCACTGTTATTGTTTTATAGCAATTTTATTTTCTCTACATAAAGACTCTTTTAACAACTTTTCTGATGTGAAGAAATAAGCATATAAGCAGGTATACAAAAACATTGTGCATACTATCTGCCTCAGGAAAAATTCTTCCATACTGCGATATGTAAGAGATGACGTCAACTAAAAGAAATTTGCTCAGATCACGTCTGTCACCAGAGGCCTACTGTACTAGATTACCAATTCAGTAGCTAACTCAAAGGAATGACTGACAGATTTCTAACACATAAGGAGTTTTTTTCCTAATTAGCAATTTATACATTATTTAGGGTCACAGTAGTAGGCTCAGATTACTGCCATAAAAGCATCAAATCTAACACTAATGTGGTGGATTCCCAGATGCCCTCCTACATTTATATCCCAATTCCTTTATTAAGATCTATGCCACTAACAAAAAAAACTTAAAAATACTAGAAAACAAAAAAGGTGGCTTAGAGAAAAGCCATGGGGGGGGAAGAGAACATAATCCCCAAAGTACTTGCGAAAGAGTATTAGTCAGCAGAAGACTCAGTGGTGTAACTACTTCAGTGCCTACCTCCTTACGTGCCCCTGTCCCCCCACCACACCCAGTGCTGGGTCACTTGTGGCTCTAGATGTACATATTACGGACCAGAGTAACCCCGAAGTGCTACAGAGATGTACCAGAGCACCCCTCTTCAGAGGACACAAGGCTGCACAGGACACAGGGAGGCCCAGATGCCCCTGGCCAGGCCGGCAGAGCTTCTGCTTCGCCTTAGTTTCCAGCTGGGTCAGGCAGACACAGCTGCCTC
>NW_009260837.1:68125-79939 GCF_000687185.1 Egretta garzetta | reverse complement strand
GCCCGCGCCCCGCCCCCGGCCGCCCGGGCCCCGCGCCCGCCTCTCCGGGCGTAGCACAGCGGGTCAGGAGCCCGAACAACGGGCTGGTTTGACCACAAACCCCCTGCGTCCACCGGTGTGGGCCGGTTGATAGGTGACGCTATGTACTTCTCTGCCAGCACAATCCTCCGTCCTCCATACAAAGCCCAAAGTGTTCTTCTATAACTGATTCCAGTGAGAAGGCCTCTCCTATAACGGGTTCAGCTAACCCGCTCTTACGGCTCGAAAGCTACCCCACACCGTGCGTGAGCAAGTGCAACTCTTAATCAGGCATATGTCGGATGCAGGTCTGAAATTGTCCTTGGCCTGTGCAACAGTCATAGAATGCTAGGTTGGAAGGGACCTCAAGGATCATCTGGTCCAACCTTTCTAGGCAAGAGCACAGTCTAGACAAGATGGCCCAGCACCCTGTCCAGCTGAGTCTTAAAAGTGTCCAATGTGGTGGAGTCAACCACTTCCCTGGGGCGATTATTCCAATGGCTGACTGTTCCCATTGTGAAAAATTTCCCTCTAACATCCAATGGGAATCTCCCCAAGACCATCTCATATGCATTCCCCCTTGTCCTTTCCATGCAACTCCTTGTGAAAAGAAAGTCTCCATCTTCTTTGTACCTACCCCTTAGGTACTGATACCTGGTGATGAGATCCCCTCTAAGCCTCCTTTTCTCAAGACTGAACAAACCCATTTCTCTCAGCCTGTCCTCATCCAGCAGGCTTCCCAGTGCTTTGATCATCTTGATGGCCCTTCTCTGGACCCCCTCCAGCCTGTCCACATCTTTTTTGTTATAGCGGGGACCAGAATTGTACACAGTATTCCACGTGTGGCCTGACAAGCACTGAGTAGAGTAGGATAATGACTTCTTTGGGCCAGCTAGGCAGCCTCTGCTCATCTCCAGAGGCTGGCCTGGTGGCACACGTGAACAGCCTCGGTCTCCCCTGTAGTCACACCGAAGAAAGAGATCAAGCTATGTCAGCAGTTTGCACAAGGCAGGTGTACTTGTGAGACTGCGGTGGCTTTTGTCAGCATGCTGGCTACAGAGGGCATGGGTCTTCCAACAGAGTCCTCATTTTGCTGGGCTGCTGCCTTCACCTGGGTTACAGGGTCAACACAGTAAACGTTCTTTCATGTTCGTGTGGTAAACATCTGTGGTGCCTTGCTCCTTCCACTGTCAGGAGCTGCTTTCCTGCCTCTTGCCTCAGAAAACTTAACTCCCAGGATGTGTACAATAACAGTAATTATCCTATTAAACGATGGAGGTATATTCTATAATTAAACATGTGCAAATGGCTGGCTGTGTTTATACCAGGACTGTGCCTGTTGATTAGTAATAATCTGAGAATTGTTGGAAGGTGTGACTTAGTTTTCATGGTGTGGATTGTGCTTTGCAGTCATGCAAGAAAGCAGTATATTCCACTTTTTGTTTGAGTGTGTATAGGAGCTGTGGGGTCTTAGCACACAACAGGATGAGAGTTTGAATTTGGAAGGTGGACCCAAACAGCAAAGTATTCTACTAAGGATACTGAATCCCTTCAAGTCAGAGAGTATTTGCATTCTGGGATTTTATTTTTTCCATTGTAGCCATAGAATCAAACTATTCAACATGGACATTAGTCCTTATCCAGATTATAATTCTATACCTCACTCAGAGTGAAGGGTTGGCCAGGATGGCATTCAGATCCTTGACCTTAATGATGAGCAGCTGCAAGAAAGGAGGCAAAACCTGCCCTAAATGAACAATCCCATAGCTCACACTTATGGATGTGGTGCTTTAGACCTTCCTGAGCATGCCCTTTGAGAATAGGTGTTTCTCTGTGTTGTCCTCCTCCAGGTGGGACTGTGTAGTCTTCTTGCTCTGAGATTGGATCTGTCTGCTGCAGTTGACCTGTTTGCTGTCCGAGTATCTATTTTAACTCTGGAAAGCCAGGCCATGTTATGTGTTTTTCATCCCTATTACAGGAGCCAGGGGTAGTGGATAATTAAAGTATCTCAGACCTAGCTCCTTCAAAATAAGAGGAGTATTTACTCACTGAGAGATGTACACTAATCAGGGCAAAATATGTACTTATTTTCCTATCAATCTTCTGTAGGGTTTCTTCAGTGAAGCCACCTCTGAATTGGGAGAGACATCTAGACTGCTGTAATTCATGGGTGTCTGCCTGTTTTCTGGTGTGCTTTTTACTACTCATCAGGAGTCCTCGGTTGCTTATGACAACAAACCCAATCCATTTCTTTAATAAGGCTTGGAGGGTTTTGGGGTTTTTTTATCATTTACTATCCCATTTGATCCCGACCTCAGTTGTGGGAGGGACAAGCCCTAACAGCTTGGTTAGCCCTCCCTGTAATTAGTCTTCCTAGACTGGAGATCTTTTGACTGCATTTTTTTTTTTTTATGCTGTTCTGTTTCCTCTTGATTTCTTTCCGGTGATCTCTTTAAATTTCTGGGAGAACAACACCAAGCAGATCAACTTGTCCACATATAATATTTGTAAATAATTATGTGTATACTTTCCTCATTCTTCATACACTGCTAAGGGAAGCAGTCTGATGGTAGAAAACTGGCGTAACTGGTTCCAAGGCAGCTCTCCACCACATATGGAGATGTATAGAGAAAGAGATGAAATTTGCACTTCAGTTTCCCCTCATGCCTTTACAGTCTTGCATGAAGTCTGCCTTATTCCTGGCCTGGTACAGCGCTCAGAGTAGAAAAATGTCAGCTCCACCTCAGCTAGCACAAATGTATGTGATCAGTGTTCCTGAGGTTTTGATTACTTCAGGGATGTGACAAAAAAGGGAAAACATCTTAACAATGATAGCTCCTGTAGCTGTATTTTCAGCATCAAAATTCCCTGTCCACTGTGTTATGGACTTGGCTATAACCTTGACCATGAAAACAGGTCATTAGGACTGAGTAACTGTCACTACTTTTCTGAAAAGATGGGGAATTATTTGCAGTCCCTCCTTTAGGGCTGGGTTTTATAATGAAAGGGACATTGCACTTCATGTGTTCTCAAGGGACCCTAGAGCAGTTGCACTGCGCAGTGCCCTTAGGCAGCCACCTGCTGAGCTAGCTGCAGTGTAACCTTAGCAACGAAGATGAGTGTGTCAGTAATGAGTCAGTAAGGTGAGAGGCAAGCTGGAATAAACAACAAAGGGCTCCTTCGGTCTCATTCTGTGTCTGAAAGACACTCTGGGAGCCTTTGGTTAAGTTCACTTGAACCTTAGCTTCCACACCTTAAAGATGGGGATAATGGTATTTGCTAAAGAAGGCTGCAGGAACAGCAAGGCCAAGGGAGCCAAGGGTTTGTGTTTGCCCTGCCAGCACTGCCTAGTTCAGCATGAGCTCTGAAATTCATGGCGGGAGGGTAGCTACACCACTGCATGCCTACCCTCCTCTCTCTCCCTTCACCAGTGTCATCACAAGTAAAACCAGGCCTTGAAACGTATAGGTTCTGTTTAGGTTGTTTAAGTACCTAAAAGTCTCAGGAGGATGCACGTCTCCAGGCATCAAAGTCCTTAATTCACTGGTAACTTTCAAAGATTTTCTCAGTTATGCCAACTATGCGCAATGTCCAGCAGAAGCTGAGAAGCTCAGCCACTTCAGAGAGGGGTTGACAGCAATCCACAGCTCTCCTGTTGCAAAGCCTAATCCTGCTGTCCCATTTCCAGATTGCGAGGGTGACCCATATGTTGTTGTGGCAGTGAGTCAGGAGATATGATTCACAGTGCAACAAGCATGATTGCTAAACTCGCTGGTCCTTCCTAGCAGAAATCACACACATACACACATTCATTCTTTTTTAATTCTTCATGCAGTAATCTGCCAAGTTTGTAAAAGTGACTATTGGCATGTGTGTCAGGTTCAGGGAGGTTCCTTTTCTGTGTGACATCCTCAAACACAGTCAGAGCACCCATATGCTCTGATTTCACATTCGGCAAATAATAGCAAGGAGTGAAAGTGCTGTAGCAGTCCCAGAACTCTGGGCAGGATTTCTCTGGTGACCACACTGCAATGTAAATGATCCTGCTGTGGCTGGCCACTCCTTTTCTGAAGAATCCAGCCTATTTTTATGAAGCAACAACATAATTATGTTTCTCTCCCTTCCCCCTCCAACAGCAGCCAGAGCTGGGCACTCCCATGTGCTGATCCTCTCAGTGCCTCCTTGGTTTTTGTCAACAGTAAGGGGGACTTAAGACGATAATCACATTAGCTCTGGGCAATTAAAATACACTGCTTATAGTCAACGCAGTTTAAAAAAGTGGATTACACACAGCGTTGGGGTTGTAACAGAGAGGAGTCAGCTATTTGGGGAAGAACAACAAGAAAAATGGCATTTTAGCCACTCAAAAATCTATGGTTGTATATGAGAGTGATATACCAGTATTTTTCAAAGAAAACCAATGTGTATTTTGAAGATCATTTACTGAGTCTTGCATAACGGTCATGAGTAGATTCCTATCTTGTGCTAGAATAATTTGCTTGCTGAAGACAATACGAAAAACTTAGTGGCATGCTTTGAAATGTTATTTTGCTAGATACAAGGTGTAACACTCAAGAGAGACCACATGTTACTTCGCTGGTGGAAAATGCTGAAAAAGGCTAGCCATCTGCTATGTACATTGAATTTTGTTCAGATAAATTGATTACATTTAATCCTAGCTAATGCAAGTGGTAGTCTTAAAAATGACAGCTTGTCTTTCTGCATCGTGTCATGAACCTTTAAACCAAGGGCAGCTTTTAAGACTGGATAACCTAAATACTTTTTTTTTTAAACTTCTCTAAAGCAACCATTGAAATATGTAAATAATAATGATACAGAAGTTAAGATTCCTGTTTAGGATTGTCAGATTCTTTACAAAACATTAATTACATTTTAAATAATAAGAAACAATCTTTGATATTTGAAGTACATCTGTCATCTACTGCATGTCAACAATGAAGAGGATGAAACAACAGTTTTCAAAAGGCGCAGTAAGAACAGCAAAGTTTGGAGTTTTCCCACAGTTGCAATTCATGTGCACTTCATGAACACACTGAACAGCACGTGCTGTAAATCATTCTTTTTTTCATGGCAAGTATATTTGTATCCAGTGCAGCACAATATATAATGTATTTACTACTGAGACCAGAAGACAGAAAATATTTGACAGACCAGGTTGACAGACCAAAATGTAGTAATACATTTCCAAAGTTTACTGTTTCCACATTGGTTCCTCAGTTTTTCAAAGTCCACTTTAGGATTTGCTTTGGACTTCCTATGTTGGTGGGAGAGCTAAAGATGCATTTTATGGGTACAGTAAACTTGCTAAAGCAGACACAGAGTCTGTGTGCAGTACCTTTCTGCATTAGCAAAACCTGTATTTCTCACAACCAAGGCAGCTCAGGTTCTTTCTCAGAAAGCAACTGTTCTGAAAGAACTCTTCCCATTTTAAGAGAGAGTGTACTTTAAATGATCATTTCAAGGGAGGAAAATCTGGAATGGAGTAACTTTGCATTTAATAAAGAAGATAGCCATTTCTCCTTCTCTGGTTGCTTTCAGAACTTACCATGGTTAATGTTAAAGGGGGAAGGGATGGAATAACCCCTTCCCTACTGTGCGACCATCTTGTCCGTAATCCCCGCTGAAGGGATGGCATACCTCACTTAGCTGGAGGTTGCATGTGCCTGCAGGATTAGCTGTTAGCATGGGATGGAGTGGATTAAGTAACCACTGCCATCAGTATCTCACCCTTTGCACAACACTGTGTGAAGCAATCCTGGTAAATCAGAGGGTCTGGTGGCCAGAGGACAGAGACACAATATCAAGGCAGGGGCTGCCAAGTAAGCCAAATGACAATCTGTATTCAGTCTGTGACAATCACTGGAAGAAACGCACACAGAAGTATGAATGCAAATGGGGGCAGATCAAGGCCTACTGTGGCAACCAGTTTTATCAGGTCAGAGCAAAATCCGTCTGTCACCAGTGACAGTGAGTAGTTTTGCCTAGGCAAGAGCGTACGAACAGGATGAACATGTAATGCTACTTGCCCAGAATGTTCATAGAATCATAGAATCATTTAGGTTGGAAAAGACCTTTAAGATCATCAAGTCAACTGTTAATGTTACTGCAGGCTTCAGCAGTTTGTGACCCAGGGCTTTTTGAGCCCATAGGGATGGTGTCTTCATATAAAATAGCTGTATTCCTCTTCAATAATAGCTGTATTTCTCTTCATGGAAGAGAATTTCTCATCCATGTATTTTGAACCCAAAATAACTTACACCATCTAGGGCCTCCTGTGACAAAGAATCTCACACCTTAACTACATATACAGCCTTCTTTTAGTTTTATACTTTCCACATGCTACTTCCATTTCATTTCCATTCTCAGGTTAGACGAGACAGTGAGCAACTGTCTATGTGCTTCTTCTGTGCCATACATGATTTTGTAAAACTCCATCATATCCTCCCATAGTTTTGTTTGTTCCAGACAGAAGAATCCTGATCTATTTAATCATTCCTCATATGGAAGCAATTACAGTTTTGATTATCCTATTTTCACTTTGCTCTACGGTTGCCTTCCTGCTGTATCCTGTTTCAGATGAGAAGACTAGAACTAGATAACTACACAAAGAGTGAGTGCCCCTAGGGCTGAGAATGGGATGCTTTGTGTTTTATTCTGAGTGTTTTATACTATTTTCTAATAGTCTATTTGTTTTACTGGTCACCAGTTAGCCCTGAGCTGATATGTTCATAGACATTTGCATTATAGTTTTTTCTACTTCTTTCCATTGCCTATTTATTCCTGCCCTTTTCTTCCTACAATTTAGCCAGTATTTATCTGTTTGAAACCCCACCTCATCATTCATTCTGGAGGGTTGAGAGCCAGATCAGACCTCTTCATTACCAATGTACTTTTAGGATGTTTTTTAAACAGAATCACGGAATGGGTGAGCTTGGAAGGACAGAATTTCTTATACTTTAATTTGTGCCCATTGCCACTTGTCCTGTCATTGGGCACAGCTGAGAAGAGTCTGGCTCCATCTTCTCTTCTCACTCCCATCAGGTATTGATACGTGTTGATAAGATTCACCTTCAACTTCTCCCAGTTAACCATCCCAGCTCTCTCAGTTTCTCTTCATATCACAGTTTCTTCCCGGATGAATTACTTTTCACTTACATATGCTGAATTTTGCCTTGCCATTTTATCTCCCAGTGTCTCAGTAGTACAAGATCCTTGCAACTCTTCTTCAGTCCTCATCTTTACTCTCCTGAATGATTCTGCAGCAGCAGAATCAAACTATGTCACCTCCTGTTATCCTCCTCATTCAGAAAGGTACATGGTACATTACAGGCCTCAGCACACATCTTCCTGCCCAGATGCTGCATGTGAATCCTCACCCTCTTTAACTCCTGTCCTTGCTTACTGTCTTTTAACCAGTTACCTATCCGTGAAGAAATCTCTTTTTCCATGGCAGCAGCTTAGTTTCTTTATGATCTTTGATGAAGGCTCTTGTTGAACAGCTACTGAATGCAAAATAGAATGCATCAGCTGGATGTGACATTGACTTCTCAAAGCACTCTGATGTGTTTGGCGGAATTAATTAACTTTACAGAAGTCATTATTGTAGCATGAATGTGGTGAAGGGAGGCAGTGGAAATGAGGCTCCAACTTTCTGAAGGATCACAGAATCAGTGGTGTTGGAAGGGACCTTTGGAGATCATCTAGTCTAACCCCCCTGTTCAAGCAGGGTCAGCTAGAGCAGGTTGCCCAGCACCATGTCCAGGCAGCTTTTGAGTATCTCCAATGATGGAGACTCCACAACCTCTCTGGGCAACATATTCCGGTGTTTGACCACCCTTACAGTAAAAAAAATGTTTTCTTTTGTTCAAATGGAATTTCATGTGCTTCAGTTTGTGCCCATCGTCTCTTGTCCTGTCACTGGGCACCATGGAAAAGAGCCTGACTCCTTCTTCTCCATTCCTTCCCATCAGATATTTATACACATTGATAAGATCCCCCTGAGCCTTCTCTTCTCCAGGCTAAACAGTCCCAGGTCTCCTAAGCTCTCCTCATATGAAAGATGTTCCAGTCCCTTCATCATATTCATGGCCTTTCACTGAACTGGCTTCATTAAGTCAGTACCATTCTGATGAACTGGACCCAACATGCTGGTGTGGCCTCTACCCAAGCAGAGGGGAAGGATGACCTCCCTCAACCTGCTGGCAGTGCTTTTCCTAACACAACCCAAGAAGCCATTGGCCTTCATTGCCATGAGGGATAACTTCTTAATTCTAAAATCTCCTATATCTTGCTGTTTATCCATTTTGGCCTTTTGGATCTTTCAAAAGCTGCTCCTGACAGGTGGTTTACAGTCACACCGAGCTTCAAATGGTGTCTTTAAATAGTCTGCATTTTGCCTATAGGCTACCCTTTAGTTTACCCTTTTGTCTTCTTTTAAGTGCTCTCCATCTTTTTATTTATTTTTTTTAGGTACTGGATTTTTCTCCTTTTGTCATTTCTAGAAGGTCGTGGAATTAAATTGTAACAGTGAGGCTTTTTCATAGTTACATTTTGAACCGTTCTGTTCCTGTCATTCAGAACAACAGCAAGCATTCTTCTCCCTCTTGTGCTGAGCTAACTGTTTAGCGGAGACGTTATTTTTTAAATCCAAACCTTCATTCCTAGCACCATGTCTAGGCATGGTATTTTATGTAACTTACTTTGGAGGTAACTGAAGTTTTCATTATCATTTGAGTTTCCTGTCCTCCCAGCCTCTCTGAGAGACACCATGGCTGAGAGGCTCATCACATCACCCCCGTGATCGCCTCGGTCAGGCAGTCCATTGCACACTCCCAATCGTACACTGTTGTTTGCACGTTAAGCAATCCATTTCCAGTCAGGAAAAGCCTTAATACTAATAGTCATAATAACCATGTGGCTCAAAGGTTGCCCCAACACACAAGCTGGCTGATAAGACAGGAATGTAAAAACCTATGAGAGAAGCCATGTAGCAGTTCCTTTATGGTAGCATGAATGTGGCAAAGGGAGGCAGTGGAAATGGGCATTTGGCACAGGATGGGCTGTCTGTCTCTGGCAATACCTCCAGCAGATGGAGTGCCGTCAAAGTTTGGGCACCGCTGTGAAGGCATGGGCATAAAAAAGAAATACAGTGCAAAGAATGTGATGTCCTCCTCTCATTCAAGAGCATAGCTTATTTTATCCACCAACATACTCGGCAAAGGACCCTTGTTTCTGTGTCCAACAGAGTTCTTATGCCAAGGTTAGTGTAACTGTGCCGTCTTTATTTGACTTTCTCTTAAGCACGTTCCTCACTAGGTGGCCATGGCAGCGTAATAACAAACATTGTGCATCATTAGGTCTTCCCTTATAAAAACGACAGCACATCAAGGTTTTGGAAGGATCTGCAGTAGTGTGGTTGAGTAACTCTTTTGCACTTTCATCACATTTCTCTTGCACTTAGAATATGCTATTATTAAGAAACTTTCTATTGAGGCATGTTGATAATCTGTTGCAACTCCCTTTTAAGTAGGTAGTCAGTATTTCTTGCTATCAAGTCTATAATAAAAAATTACAATGATTTTATAATATATCTGTATAATCCCTTTGTCCTGAGTGTTATCTGTAAACTTTGCAGGAAGCTCTTTAACAACCACTGATGTCCTTGAGGTAGAAGCCAGAAACTGTGTAACCATCAGCCTTGAAGAGCATTTTAGAAGAGAAAGCAAGGCAAAACACATTCTCCATTTGAAACTAAAGCCAAAATATAGATGGACACAGTCAAAATGTAATGATGCTAATAGTACCCTTATACTGTTGCAAAAATTGCAATGGGAATCTACAGCTCATGTTCATAATCTTTTTCCTTACTTCTCATTTGATACGAAACAGTGCCAGTAAATGAGCAAGCCTCCTTAATACCAAGCTGAGGCACTGATTTCCTATTATTTCTGTATTTCCACTGCACAAATGCCTGGAGACCTTCATTAGAACGGGGTCCAACTGTATTCATTTCTGCAAAATCACAGGGCTTCTGAAATTGTTGAAGGAGAAAACTAGCCCTACTTACGCAGGCAAGAATTTTCCCTCAAACATATTGAGTTTTTCTTGGTGGTATTTGTCTCCAAATAGTGATCGGACTTTATGTCCTGGATGGCAAGTATAGGATTAAATATAATCTGCTGTCATCTCCTCATGACAACATGTAAGCCAAAACACTTGCAAACAAACCAAAATATTTTCTTCTGGATCAGGAGTTTGAATTAGATGACTGAATTTTCCTGGCATGAGAGGATTATTCCTTGTCTTTCACCTAATCCTCCTCTGTTATACAATATATATAGTTACACATAGTTTTGTTTCCCATGGGTTTGAAAAGATTACTTTTCCACTGGGTTTCCTGCATCACTGTAATACTTCCCCTTGATTCTCCGGTTTCGTCTGCTCAACTCTGTGCTTATAGTGTGTTCGGTAACCTGAATGAAGTTAGTTTTTAGGTCTGTCATTTAGTCTTCGGAGATACTACTACAGTCCCTGAGGTCTTGTATTCAACCTGTAAGATCTTTTGTTCCATCATCCACCATCCATTGTGTCAAAGTAGTTTTTCCCACAAGCGTTTCAATTACGAGTTGATATTTAGTGTTTGCTAAGGACTTTAAAGCCTTTGGTTTCCCTTTGTCACTTGAGCTTTCCACCTCAGGGCCTAGAAGCACACTGAGCTTTGGAAGCATTTTTGCAGATCTTCTCATATATATTTGATCCTTTGATCTTATGTATCCTTTGCATGCACAGTTGTTTTAAAAAGATAATACAGTTTTAAATCATCTCCATTACAATTTGAGCTGATGAGGCGCAGTATGTTTGCCCCTGTAAGTGGCCGGAGATTTTGAAGTCCTGTGCTGTAAGCAATTTCCTGCTTTCTGTGACCTTTTAATAATCTGTGCACCTTCCCCAAACAAAATATTTTTTCAAGGCGCAATAGCTGCATCTCTGTCATGACTAAAATTTGACAACGCATGAATACCTATTGCTATTGCATTTCAGCAAACGTGTGGTTTGGCTTTTCCATTGGAAGTCAGGGGTTCTGGGCTTCTGTGGGCACTTGAGTTTGTCTGGCTGTTGATTCTTCCACGAATTTCAGGTCCATAATATTATTCAGTTATTAGTAGACAGCACAATGCTGCTTTTTCATCTTTATTACTGAATATAAGGAGTAATGATCACTTCACATTTTGGCTTTTTTTCAGCTCCCGTTAAGATCAGTGACATTAATCTCTTCTTGACTGAAATGTCAGCACAGCAAAGCTCATACAACTTTTTTTTACTTGCAGATAATTTCTGAGGTTTACAGTCTGTTTCAATACACTTACATGCAACTGTAGTTTGTGAAATTAGAGAAATTCTTCACGTGGCATTAATAAATTATTAGATTTTTTCCACAGGAGAAAAAAAAACTTTGCTGTGAAATTATCTTCCAGGAACCTAGCAACTTTTTATAGAACTATTTAATCATGAGCTTTTGTTACTTTGAATGTGTATATGTCGTAGTGTCTGAATGCACCCACTTGAGCACGGGAGGATGTAAACTGTTAGCAGTCCAGTACCAGACCTCTTGTTTTCATTCACTACCCACTTATACAGGGTTGGGTCCTGCTCCTGGGGAACTACTAATAAATCTCACGGTGATTTCTGTATAAGCAGAACTAAGTCGTAATGGTTTCCTCTCATATATCATGCACTCTGTTTACTTCACACTCTGCAGTGATTCCTTGCACATAA
>NW_009260837.1:37209-68103 GCF_000687185.1 Egretta garzetta | reverse complement strand
CCTTTTTTTTTTTTTTTTTAATTTGGTCTCAACTGTGGTTTCTTGGTGCATGACCTTATGTAGCTTAAGACTGACTGAACAAGCAATTGCAATCATATATTTTCAGTAAGTTTTTTTCATTTAATCTGATTCAGTGTGTTGTGTTGAATGGATAATGCGCAATGCTATATATAGGGAAGAATTTTTACATCGTGTTTTGCTATTCATGTTGCTATTGCTGTTCATGGTCTCGTATAGGCAGAAATGGCCCATGGTTTTTCTTTATTTTCAAAAATAGCTGGAGACTAATTTATTAATGATAACCAACAGTCAGCATCTTGAGCTGTTTGAGTTACTCCACTATTTACCTGTACTTCTCTAGGAAGGATGATGTAATTTATCAGAAAATGTTGGCTTCTTAGTACAGAGAAACATGAATGTAGGAAAGGATTAAGGTAGACCTGGTCTCAAGGAAGTCTTGGCAGAGCTCACCTAGCTGGAAGGATCTTGAAAGTGGGGAGAGCTGTGGCCTGAGGTCAGGATACAAGTGTGACCATGGAGAACAATGTGTGGAGGGCAGATAACATGGAGCAGGCTAGTCAGGAAACCAGAGGAGGCTTTTCAACCAGATGGAAAGATCTGAATGGATCAGAAACTCCCCCCACCTTGAAATTTAAGCAACAACCTAATTTCTAGCCAAATAAGCAAGCATGGGTTCTATCAAAGTACGTTTTCTTAAATACGTGTGCACATCAACAGCTTTTAAAATTGCTTAGAGCTTCTTATCATTTTACCCTTTCTGTTTAAAATAAACCACCTCTCCCTGAGCGTGGCTACAGGATGTTTCCTGAGGTACGGCTTCCCACGCGAACAGGAGCTGCACCACCCTGGCTGAGCACACGCTGAGATGGCCCTGCTGCATCATGGCGAGATCACACCATGGGGATTCGGTGGCCAGGGTTCAATTTTGAGGCAGTTGGCTGGATGACCTATAAAAATGGCATTATGTATTTATGTTATTATTACCCTTCTTTCTTCATCTGTAAATATAGAATGAGCAAATAAACTCCCTTACAGAACATTTCTAGTGATGAAAAGCATCATAAAAGAGCATCGCTAGAGAGCCATACTGTGAGGCAGAAATAGTCTGAAACTTTAGTTCCGTACGCTGGATTGCATCCTATGAGCGCTACAAAAGCAAAGAAATTTGATATTAGGAAACTTCCTTTTGACCGTTAGGCACCATAAGCTTTCTGCTTGCAGGGGACGTTGGCAGATGGCTGCTAGCCAACATGTGAAAGGCGTTTCCCATGTTACAGACATAAGGAATACTGGCTACTTCTTCACAGCTTCCTTTTATTCTAAAGTTGCATTCTCTGCTAAGATCGTATTCCAGGCAAACTCAGTCAGATCCTCCCTCTTCCTCAGCACCAGCTGAAGGCATGGCCCTGCTGCGCTGCCCGTGGCATCAGAGGCACGGCAGAAGGAGACCGTACGCGGTCTCCATGCTTTGGGAGCAGCCAGCGCAGGGGCACGCTCTGCAAGATGTTATCACTGAGGGCAGCCCAGATCTGCCAGCCATTCCCTCACTGACTCCATGGAGTTGCAATAGATTATCTGCACAAGCTAATGTAGCCCCGAGACCATACAAGCAACATAGAAAAGGTTCATTTTTCCCCCCACAGCCCCCATGGAAAGGCCCTTCTGCCAGGATGAGTGTTCAGGCTGAGTGCAGGTTCCAGGATTTACCCTTTCAAGAAACAAAATGAAAGTTTTTCTTCCTTGCATAAAAATTGGCTAGGTTAAGATGTGTGGCTATTAGTAAAAATATCCTATCTCTTCAACTAGTGTAAACAAAACGAGCTTCCTCCTGCTGTGTCATTCAGATGTTCATGTGTATCACAAAAGGAGCAGGTAAGCTCTGCCTAGATGTTACAGGCAACTACAGGCTTTAAAGGGTTATAGACTCTTCAGCAAAAACTAAAGCATGGTTTAATAATTAACTTGTACAAGAGATTGAATAGGTCCAGGGCAAAAGTTGAGTTTATAACCATCTATATTTTAAGAAGCAGGTCAGGTTATTATTCTCTTGCCTTCCAAAATGAAGGTCTCCTTCCTAATCCATTATTCCTCAGCAGTGCTTTTTCAGGAGAGAAACCTACTTGCCAATACAACAAGCGTGTTACACGATTCAAGTGCTACATCATGAAGAAAAGAGTTTGCACAGCTCCTACAATCTTGTTTTGACTAAAGCTAAGGGGTGGCTTTATTAGCCGCCCAGTCTTAGTGTATCCTCCACAGCACAGGCACCCAGGGAGCGCTCCATGGGCTGCAGAAGCCTCTCTGGGATGATATTGCTGCCAAAAGCGGGACTTTATTCCCACTCACAGCTACCCACTGCCACCACCTCCTGATCACGTGCGGTGGGAAAGCTCCAATCCCTGACTGAAAACAAACCTTGCAGAAGGAAGATCTGTCAGATCAGCGAGTCGGTCTCAATCCCCTGTGGCTGCACTGCGCGGGCCGAGCTGGCGCAGGTGAGGTGGCAGGAGCACACAACCCAGGGGGGTGAGGGGGTCCCCCCACTGTCAGTGGCACCTTGGCCTTAGGTCTGCTCAAGCAGCTCCTGCAGTCCTCACTCAGTGTCAATTTAGACAATTTCAGGTTACACAGACAACAGGAAACTGGTAAGATTTATGTCTATAGAAAAATGCCTTTATTTCCACAGAACTCTACTGTTCGAGTAGCTTGCACTTCTCCATCTTAATTACGTAAATGAAGCAGAAAAAAGGGCTTTTTATCTCTACCAATTTTCTTCCATTTTTAGTTTAGCCTTATTTCTGGGAAAATTTGTGCAAATATTTATACAAGCAAATAGTTACCACCGGGAACAATCCTGACTCATAAATAGACTCTGTCGGTCAGAATCTCTGTCTGGTGACAAGGAGGATAGGCATCTGCTCGGAGTACTGCTATTTCACGTTCTGCAGACAAGTGATAAAAACAACCTTTTTTAATGGGAGCAATTAATTCAACCACTCAAAGGTCATTTCAGCCTAGGAATTCCACCCACCAAAACTATGGAAACAGGATACAGAATGGCAAACATTACATCATCAAAATTATATCGCCTTAGAATACCCTTGTGTACGTGAAACAGGAACCAGCAGCTTTGGCAGAGGATGACATCTTCTCTAGACATCACATACACTACCGGGCTCCTTGCTGTGTCCTGGGAGTTCATAGCAAGCAGATCGTATATCCACAGGTCATACAATCTTCCATTGTTTTTAAATTACTTCGGGGGTATCTACAACTCCAAGCTTGTTGTCTAGTTTAATTTTTCTTGAGTGGTGATGTGGAGACTGATACAATCCAAGTAAAAACAGGATTGTTTAAGGAAAGAAAGAACAGGTTTTATGAAAGTTGTTCAAAGACTGATAAAATCTGACGACTTGCTAAGAACACAGATACTTCTCACCATTGTGTACTAGATCATTAACTGTTTTACTAACAGATGTCAGAAGATGTCAGAATTTCACATTGACTATTTAAATATTTCAAGTTTAGCAGGCATTCAGAATTCAGAAACTTTGAACTACTAAGCCTCTGTAAAGGATCAGATTATTTTCTGCTACAGCAAAACTCTGAAAGTATTAAAAGTATAGAATTTGCTTGAACTTTTTAACTCTGGAGGGATAAATTGAGGAATGAATAACAAATAAAATAAAAACCATCATCTTCTGGTAGTGTGCTGTTTTATTTATTGTTTCTACAGCCTTTGGACTTTGCACTTCCCTTCTCAAGCTGGTTCAACACGCGTATTGATCATGGCACAGAATACAACTTTGCCTGGATATATTATGATTGTATGCGTCTGAGTGAGTGACAGAAAAGTACATTGCCTGAGATGAGACATGGTCTGTATGTAAATTCTACAACAGTTCTTCCAAGTAAGCAATCAAGGGCTGGATGGACCTCTTTCCATAGTTCCTCTAGTTTCATTACTGATGAAATACAACATAAAATATTTCAGTAAAAAAAAAAAAGGGGCTTTTCCTCCTAATTCTGTAAAGTCTCTGCTACTTCCTTTTATCAAAAGTATTACAATGTGGCTTTTTCTACCCTATCTTTTAAAAGTCTGAGTGCCTAGTCCTAGCTCAGTAAACCTTTCACAGTATAAATCATCCTTACTTTTTTTTTTCTCTGCCCAATATACCTTTGCACCTCTGAAATCCGGCTGCTTGGCACACCACCTTCCATCACAGCAGGTGGTTACGTATACATGTGTTGGTGAAGAAACCTGACCACGTACTGTCTGTGTCCTCAGCATTCGGCCTAGTGAAAATCAGAACGTGATAGGTTCATAAATTGTTTCCTATGATCTAAACTGATCTGTCTAAAGTCTGCTCTTTGGGATTGTTTTGTAATTGCTGTCTGGAAGCTTCTTTCCTGGTTGCTTCCTCCTCAGCCCTGGCATGAGCCCCATCTCCTGACAAGTGTCTTCCCAGCAGAGAAACATTGAAGAGTCTTTTACCTTTTGCTCTCAACTTCATGCTGAGCACAGAAGGTTGGAGGAGGCCGCTGAGGGGAAATAGGAGCCCTTTCTTCTCCCTGGTTGTGTCCTGTCCCTGCAGTACTCCCACTGGCTGGCATCCGGGAAAAATCAATGGCTCTGCTGTGCATCGTGACACACTGGTGCAAATAGCGAAATGCAGCTATGTGAGTCTAATCCTGCGTAACTTAGCCCATCTTCTATCCCTTTTGTCTACAAATCAAGCTAGACTACTGCAGGCTCAGCGCCCTCATAGTGTAAGTATAGACGACCTCTGAACTCAGCTGCCAGGACCTGTGCCTGGTTCCACACTGGCAGAAGCCTCGAGTCATTTTACTGAAGCTAAAGAGTTACTAAACAGCCGCGAAGGAGGCTGCTGGGGCAGCCACAGGGCCTGTCTGCTCATGGGGGGAGGTTACAGTTATCTGCACTGCGCTGGGCCGTACCAGACATACCTGAGTCCAGATGGCTAATTGTCCCCTACTGCAATCTCAGCCTGTATTTCCATAGATCAGAAGTTTTCTCTATATTAAGCATTCAACCCCACGGGCAAAAATTCCAAAAGTTCTTTATGCATGTGCTGGGCCCTCTGCCTTATGGAAATTCATGATGCATTATGAAATTACTAGCAGAAACCATCCAGAATCAACAGGAATGACAGGTGAAACTCACAATTTCCCTTGTTTTACTGCTCTCTTATGATCTCTCCTTACTTTCACGATTAGCACCGCTATTGATCTCTTACTGGCTAGCATGGAGAAAACGCTATTGGAGCTGGCAGTTTCTAGCGATATATTTGACAGTCTGCCAAAAGCTTTGCAGTAGAGTAAACCTACCAGGTTTGGGGTTTGTAGTGGTTTTTTCAGTGGTACTAGCCCATACCCCATCAATGGCGGTAACAGGAGGAAAATAGTACCGATAATGCTAGGAAAGAGCACATGGACTAGACACTGGTATGGGAGTCATTTTTAGGTCACTCGCCTTTCCTGCAACCCCACTTTTGAGGTCTCAGCTGGCAGTGAAGGGCTCTGCTGCTGACCAGGTGGCAGCAGTGTTGCTGCCTGCGGAGCTCCCTGATGACACTGAAGCCGTGGAGCTCCGCAGCGGTGGGTGAAGAGCTGACCTCTGCAGCACCCACTGGGTGGGCCCCCCTCACCGCTCAGATGAATCTGGCTGCCAGCTGAAACTTTGCCAGGTTCCTCTACCTACAGCAAGGAGCTAACCCACTTGAGGTGTGTGCACGGACTTTCACCTCAGGTTTTCCTTCCTGCCATCCTTCTGGTTACTCAAAATGTCAAATGCGGAGGCATAAGCCCTTTTCTAGGATTGGAAATTGGTCTGTTCCCAGAAGTCTCTGTTCTCGAAACTCCATGATCTGGGTGGGAAGGAGCTGCTCACAGCACCAATACTCTGTGCAGGCTGTAAAGCAAGTGTCATGAGTGCAGGAAAGTGCTGTCAGAACACGTTTTTAGGCAAGGCTGTTTTTATCCTCATGATTCCCAGGACCTAACTCAGTATCTCCCCTTTCTTTCCTGCATCCACTGGTGCCCAGAGAAGATCTTTGCTGGGTCAGCTGTGAGATCAGGCTGAGGCTTTTACAGGCAGTTCCCTGTCCTTCTCTGTTGAGAAGCAGGACACTTGTCCAACAATTAAACAAGCAAGCTGAAATTATGTCTCATTATCACAATCCTCAATATACTTTCAGTATAAGGTAATATTATTGAAGTTGGTGCACTGAAGATGAATATATGTGCCATTTTGTGTCACCCAAGGCAAACAGAGTGACATGCAGCTGGATGATTGAGACTTCTCGCTTTCTTTGAGCAGCAGTGTCTCAAAGAGCTCCTTCCCCCACAACCGCTCCTGATCCACCTCCCCAGCTACATTTTGGTGGTAAGAGTTTGCTATGGCTAACAGCTGACAGAACGCAATGAGGAGAGGTCTGTGGAAAGGGACAGCCAGGCAGCATTTTCACAACACTGGGAGTGATACCTCCCTAGTACACTTTCAACATTGAAAAGGCTATTTACTGGCCCAAATCTGCCCAAAAAGACAACATCCAGACAGCACCCAAAAAAAGTTTTAGCCCTAAACACCAGTCATATAATACTTAACTATCATAGATCATCATCATACCTCTTAGGAGCTTATAAATAGAAAAGTCCAGCAGCATCACAGAAACCCTTTTACCACAGTGACAGGAACAGTGTTAATAGATGTGTGCTCCAGAAGGGCCTGCAGACCACCTGCTCCGCTACGCAGTACAAGAAGAGTACTTACCAGAGGAGACTTCTCCATCAGGGTGGCCAGGTGAGGGGCTAGTGCTGATTTCTTTCCCTCCTGCTGTAGACCTAGTATCAAAGACGTTTCAGTATAGAATGAGGTCCTGCTCTTATCGGTCAGTCCCAGTGCCCGTGATAGCTTTGATAGCTCGCTGATGTCAGCTTTAAAATGTGGCATGAGAGTGACTCCACGAATTGTCCAGCCTGTTCCAGTACAAACAAGTGGCTTCTGAACAGTCTGGTTTTGTCCTTGTCTTTCTCATAGCGTCAGAGAGCCTTCATGAGATATTCTTCATGTGGCATGGATTTGCATACCAGGTGTCACATTCCTTAGCTTTTCCTTTCACAGCTTCAGTGGTTCTTCGCAAAGACATCCCAAATATCCACTTTTTCCAGAAGGCACACTGTGCCAGGCTTCTGCACTGTTGTTGGTAGAGGTAAGTGGCGTGGCAGTCCCTAACAGTGTTTGCTGCGAGGTTGGAGTGTGCTCTGCTATCACCCTAGGAGCGCGCCACTGCAAACAGATCCATCCTAACCGTGCACCAGCATTTATGAAGACAGGCTGAGAGAGTTGGGGTTGTTCAGCCTGGAGAAAAGAAAGCTTCAGGGAGTCCTGATTATGGCCTTTCAGTACCTAAAGGGGGCCTATAGGAAAGATGGGGAAAATCTTTTTAGTAGGGCCAGCTGTGTCAGGACAAGGGGTAATGGTTTTAAACTAAAACAGGGTAGGTTTAGACTGGATATAAGGAAGAAATTCTTTACAATGAGGGTGGTAAAACACTGGAACAGGTTGCCCAGAGAGGTAGTGGAGGCCCCATCCCTGGAAGCATTCAAGGCCAGGTTGGACGGGGCTCTGAGCAACCTGACCTAGTTAGCGGTGTCCCTGCTCACTGCAGGGGGGTTGGACTAGATGACCTCTAGGGGTCCCTTCCAACCCAAAGCATTCTATGATTCTATGATCTAAGTAGGGAGCTGTCATCTGGTCAGCTTCCCCCCAGAGCAGTATTGGGCACAAAGGGTGAACCCGTGGGGCAGTCCTTGTGCAGTACTGGCAGGGCAACATAGCAGCTGGAAATGCATCTCCTGAGCCAGGGAAGTTGCAGTGGCCTTGATGTGCTTTGAAAGAGCAACACGGAACACCTACTGCCTTGCCAGCTAATGGTGGTGTAGTACTGCGGGGTCATCTCAACACAGCAAAACTAAGCTGAGTAAGCCCTCTGCCCCCCACGCAGGAGAGCTGAGAAGGTACGCTTTTGATGTATGCCCTTTAGAAGCTGTAAACAAAAAATGCATCTGTGGAAAAGTAGAAGAGATTTACTGATGATGAACCTTTTTTGATGCAGTAACAATTTGCATGAGTTTTTATACCGTAGCAGGCACTAGTCAAGCCCTAACTCTCACATTTTGTTGCAGACTTTGTAATCATCTTCTCGAAATAACCAGCCCTGTACCCTTGGTTTTCCTCAGGCAACGTATGGAATTACAACATAGAGAAAGTCACTGATAAAATCTAAGCCATGATCAACTTCTGACATACTATGTAAATGTTTGTAGATAGAAATATATTAATCTGCAGTGGTAGAACATTGCTTTGTACTGGTGTTTGGTTTTGGGTTTGTTTGTTTGGTTTTTTTAATAGGAGCAAAAGCAGGATTGATACAAGGAGGAAAATTACATTTATTTTTTTGGATATATCATGAAAGTAAAATCTGGCTTTCCTGGGCTTTTTTCCTAATACTCTGCTAATTCTGCAGTTGGCCGTAGTGTCTTTCAGGAATAGCAGGACACTGCACAATTCTTTTTGGATGCAAAAGTGTGCAGAAAAGGTCTAAACCCAATGAAACGTTTTTGTATTTTAGTGTCTGGCCATAGCTCCTATAGCTGTCATAAATTTTTGATCTTGCAAGAAACAGCTGGTGCAATAACCTTTAACTAAGTCAGAAAGGGAAAATGTTGATGCAGCTTGACTCTTGGAAAATTGTCCTGAAATTGTACACAGCATTAAGGTATCTGTTGTTTTCCAAGTGTGAACCATATGTAAGATGCAATAGTTCTTCCAGTCTCTGATGGAATCTGAATTTTATCTGTAACGATTGAACAGACACCTTTCGTGATGTCTACAGAAGGAGAATAACTCAATTTTCTGACATTGTAGAATAATATTCACAAGCAAGACTTTGGCATGATAGGAAAAGATTAGTTTCAAGCAGAACCTTTTAATCCTAGAAGTTCAGGGAGCGTTGAAGTAGAAAGACCTGGGCACCAGAGCAGAATTCACCTTGTTGGTACGGTCAATTAATCCAGTGCCGCAAAAGCTCCTATTTCTTTCCACTGACTTTAAAGGATGACCAGCACAAATATAGGCATCTACACCATAGATGTTTAAATCAAATACATCCCCACTGCACTCACTGCTTGCCCAAATAGGGCTGAGCACAGCGACCTGGTGTGAACTGCGCCAAACCACCACCCATGCCAGCAATTCCCAAACTGAGGTTGTGACCCGAGCCGGAGCTGCTGGGGCCTTTGAGTGGAGCCACAAGCCTGACAGAAATGCAGTTGTTCGTGCCGATATTTTGTGATTCTGAACCTGACAGATGTGGAGCTGCAGGTGGAAAAGTTGAGTACTGCGGATCTGGTCCCAAAATAGTTGGTTACCCTGATCAAACACACTTGCTTCAACTAGAATGGAAATTTTGTGGCTATCTTAGGAAACAAAGGGGCCCCCGTTAGATTTCATTGTTGTCCACTTTGTTCCTGAATGCTTTTCTGGTCATGTATTAAATGGAAAGAAGAAAACGGTGGCAGCAAGATGTTGAAGGGAGCTGCTTTATAAAGGAAAATGTCTCCTCTCTAAAATACTCACATAAAGAAAGGGGAGGGAGGCATTTGAAAGCACCCAGGATACACTGTACGTAGAATAATGGGACATAAATGGAAGGAAGGAAAGCCAAAGCTATTAAATTATGTTTTGTCTGTCCTTGATGTTGAAAATTGTTATTATTCAGCAGAGTCCAGTCCATATTTGTTTTGTTTTAATGTCTGGAATACTTTGGATTTCACCCTAATAATCCACTCTGTTCTAAATGTTTATACAGCATGATTTACTACAATGTGGATGTGTAATTATAGCGATGATTAGACAAAACATCTTTGACAAGAAAGGAAAACAGTAGTTAATAATGTTTTCCATCTGTTTGGTAAAACCTCACTTAAAAAAGAAAGAGCCCCTTAGCATATAGCAGGGTCCAAGGCAACACCTATGCGAGTATATGACAGCAGTATAAATGCCTAATGAATTCATTCTGATCATTGCTCACACATTTTTGAAAGCACTACCATCTGTTTTATAGATAAATATTACAGTAATTAATGTCAGCACATGTTTATATTATATCATTTCCAGAGTCTTATTTTAGAGTTAAGACCTTTTTCTTTTCGGGGAGAATAACGGCATATTTTAAGCTATTGGCAGGAAATGCAATGTTATTAGGATAAAATGAGTGAATTTCAGTAATGTCTCGCTTCTTTATTGGAAAACTTTAGAGCATTTAATGCTTCTGTTCTTCATTAAAGGCTAAATACTGGGTCAGTGCCTACTCATGGAAAGCCCAAAAGAAACTTAAGCACCATTGAATGAGGTAAAACTATAGCGGATAATACCATGAAACCTCTGAGCTCCTGAAATTGGTATTTTAAGTCCCTGTGGCACCCTCCTGATGACTGAGCATTGAGGGTTTATTACTGCCTGGCACTGGGCACTCTGGCTCCAGATTAGCAAATGATCCAGGTTTAAATGAAATGCATGGCTTACCTCTGGTAGAGTCACATCCCTCCAGGGCTCTTTTGTTTCTTGCTCTTTGGAAGGCCCTGGTATTGTTGGGTTTGTCACTAACGATGCATTTGCCTCACATGCATTGCAAGAAAGCAAAATACTTTCATAAAAATTGCGCTGCTTTCCCATCCAAAATGCTAGGAAAGATGTCCGCAACAGTGCAAGCCAAAAGAGTTAATCTGATTCTCATTTAAGACTTCTTTTTACATGATGTGCCAGTCAAAGGCTTGGTGAAAAAAACACTGAGGTCAATTTAAAGACTTTTGTTGACTTCTTTGGGCTTCAAATAAGGGTTTATCTCTACTTGTGCTCCAAGAAAAATATGTTCCAGATGCACAAAAACGTGGATGACAGTTCTGAAACAACTGTTTTCATTGTGCTCGTTATATCGATAACTTTCTCTCCTTCCCAGTGAAGTTGAGTCATGGCTGAACTTTTCTTGTTCTGTTGCCAATACTCCATGCACCTGTACAGGGACCTGCTATTTGAAAATCTTTGCCCAGTGAATGCCTTTGACATTGGTGAAATTTGTTTCTGATATGGTTTCAGTTACGTCTCTTGTTCTCTTTCTAGATTCCATGCTGCCAGTTCCACCTTTCATATGAGTATTGATATTGCACTTCAGCATGGTATATTAGTATCTCACATTTATTTGACTTTTATCTTTTATTTTATTTTTTATTTTTATTTTATTTTTAACAAGAGCTGCAGCAGATACTGCAGTTGCCGAATCTAGTTGAGATTTAAGCATCTCTGGAGAGACTTAAATCTTCTAACACTACTCAGTACAACCTGAGCCGCCAATAGATTTTCCTGGATGTCTTCCACCATGGATTCCACTTAAGCAAGGTTCCTAAGTATCCATCTAAGTTTCCAACCAAGTAATTGCTGCTAAGATGTCTTGCAAAGAAAGCTACTCCGTGCTTATTTCCATTAGAAATAGAAATAACTGGAAAGGGCAAAAGAATTGGAGACTAAAAGGCGAATGAGAAATAAATAGCAGCTCTATCTGCTTGCAGAATGAAACTGTTTTCCCCTGAATATCAGTTACCGGGTAGCTAAAAATTCATTAATTGCTGGGTGCTTGGAAGAGCTTCCTGAGAGATGATGTTTTTCTGGAGGACGCAATGTCCAAACGTTCAGCAAGATATGGTTGAAATACAGAGAACTCAGTGCACACCATGGGAAAATATCTACAAGGATCCAATCTTCTCTTCTCAAAAAATCCAAAAAGTTACCATAATTTAAAAAAAAGGCCAAGAAATCTGGCAGCAGTTTGTCAAAGGCTACTGAATTAGGACATTGCTTTCATCCCTCTCACATCCAGTAAGTGAAACAACCAGCTACCAGCTTCCTCTCCCACTCTTTCTCTTCCTTTCCATAGTGGTGATGGTGACTTTGGAAGAGTAAACTCCACAAAGACCGGAAAGCCAGTCTAAAGTTAGGAGGGGCTTTGCTGTAGTGGTACAAAAAAGAAACAAAAAATATTTTGAAGATCAATTTATAGTCAACACAGTTGCTGGTGACACATAGGGACTGGATTTTGTGCAGAGACCAAATAAAAAAATTCACACTCATACCTAGAACTGACTTATTTTATCCTCTGAGGGAAGGGGAGGGAAAATGGCAAAGTTTCAGAAAATTTGCTTGTATCATGACTGTGAGTCTCCTGCAAAGTTCTGCTTGAGATTTAAACTGCTGCCAGCCATGAGAGGTGTTCAGCTCTGGAGTTATGGAGCAAGCTTTTAAATACACATACATTCACGCAACCCTTCTGCCCTTCTGTGTCTCCTTCCTTCAGAGGATGTTGAAGGATGAACTATTAAATGTTATACAGTAGCCCCAAGAGTTAGGGACTCCCTCCCCAAGAGGGAGCACCGTAGCTGCTTAGCAACAAATGATTTTGAACAGGAGCTTAGAGTCGGAAGTAGAGAAGGGTATCATATACCATCATATACCACTGAAACAGCTGAGGGATTTGGGTAGGTGGAAAGTAATGATGTGTGTGGGTCTTGGCCACAGTATTGGTGTTGACACCACAAAAGTAGTTTAAGCTCCCTGATGACCATGGGGAGTGAGGGTCTCAGTTTTGTGTCTTATCTGAAATACGGTGAGTGCCTTCCTCGGAGCAGGGCTTCTCAGTATAGGCCTGGGATGCTCATTCAGTCTGCCCTGATGGGAGACCCCAATCTATCAAATTGCCCGTGCCATTTCCTAAGCTTGTTCTCTAGAGATTTTCCAGTCACATAGTAACTTGGATTAATTCTGCTTGTTTGAAAGGGCAACTTAGAAACTGCTTGTAAGGTTCCTTGGTTACAGAGGAAGTCTACTCCCTTGCTGATATCAAACGATGTGCATGCAAAATGTATCACAGTGACCAATGAAAATGTTATGGCCATGTTTTGCAAACATTAGTGTGCGCAAATGGAACAACTGTTATGACCTTTGGCACTCCTGTGTTACACACCTAAAATGTAAAACAGGTTAGCTTTTCTGACTGTATGATTTCGAGCATCCCTAATACATGAAAAGAAGAAGAGAAAAAGCAGACAAAACAGTGGATGTACTCAAACTGTACAGAATAAAGGGTTATTTCTGTAAGTACATACAAATATGTCAGTCAGGAAAGCAGAGTCTGGAGCAAAAAATCCAACATTACGCTTACAGATCCAGGAAAGCTTCCAATTGCTTTACCTGCCTGCTTTCTATTTCAACATTCAGTTACACACTCTCTCTCTAATAAAATAAAGACCTGGGACTGGACTCCTAAGTCAAAACTCCCATTTAACAGAAAAGTCTGAACTATGAAAAAAAACCCAAATTCAGCCCAAAGGAGTTGTCATCTTGTTATTTCATTTCTCAAGCGAAAGAATGTCAAGAGAATGATCCAGCAATTTCAAGGTTAGCATTACCAACTCTTCCTATATCACAGCTGCTCTCCGTTATTTTCTGAATAGAGTATGACTGTGTGCTTGTTACTGGTGTATTTCTGTATAAATCTGTTGATTTAGTTCAACAGCACCCTGGAAGAATAAGCAGGACATACGACAGCAGCTGGAGACTGCAGATCTACTAACACCATTGATAGGAAGGGTATTCACTTGGGTGTTTTACCCTTATGCTACTGCTGAACTCACTGGAACTGGTTTTCTTGTGAACATGTCAGAAAGAGATCAGCAAACTGATGAGCACAGCAAATTAAAAGGACATATGCTGTAAGCAGGGGAGAGACTGTTAAAAGCAAGGCAGGCATGCAGGGCCAGGGGAGTGGGGCAGCCTGGAGCAGGGGAACAGCCCAGGGTCTTTAGGGAACTGAAGTCTGCTTGAGATCAGGATGGCAGGTACACATATACGTGCTATAAAACTCTGCTACTTAGAATCCTTTTCTCTTCGGTGTTACTGTGCTGCTATTGGTAATACAAAACAGTGCTTTAATTAAAGAAAGCTGCCTGCTCCCTCCGTTGTCAGGGCTCTTGAACTCTGAAATCTTAAACATGCTTACCAAAGGATGGCTAAAGAGACCAGGAAGACAATGGAGTTGCTTCTGATCTTATACAGATTGCACTTATTCCTCACAAAATAGGGTATGTGCCCTACTAAATTCATCCTGTCCCTAGCTCAGCTGCAACAGACCTACTATCTGCTGTAAAAGTAGATAAACTTAATCTCCTTACTCTCAACTTCCCTGATGCAAGAGGATATTCAGTCCTTAGCAAGCCTTAACATGCTTGTGGTATTTTAACTGGACCAAATGGCACGCGCAACATCTATCTCACAACCTGTGAGCATGTTTTTGTCAGAAGTTTGTTCCAAAGGATAAGAAAGCCAAAAAAAAAACCAAAACCAAACCAAAACCCCAACCTTCTTCAGGGCAGGCACAGAGCAGGCATGTCCTAGAGATTGGAACAAGTGTTCCTGGAGCCTGTGTTCTCAGAAGGATGGATAGTAAATCATTTAAGCCATCAAGGGAAGAGCTGAGCCAACTAAATCAGTCTGGATGGTAATACTCATATTAGCAAGCAGCCAAGAAACCATAGAAGATTGTGATTAAGCACTTGATGAGTAATTTTGCATCCTTCATTGTAAAAACAGACTTTGGAAATGGGGCTTTTCAAACCTTTTCTTTCTTTTTCTGGTAAATTATTTTTAGACTGTACCCCCTAAATTTTCATACATTTTCAGGCTGTTCCTTCTCCATCAGTGGAGATATCAGCAGAACACACATTCTCTTAATTCTCAGTATTACAGCGTCCAAAAGATGTGGATTGCCAATATTAGCAGTTGATGTATTTTTTTCCTCTTATACATTTTCCACTGGTTTTCATAAGAGCAGGTTTGTATTCTTCTACTCAGATCCTTTTCTTCTGCTGAGAGGGCGAGATTTAAGATAAAAAGGCTTAGTGTATTTTCATTTTCTGCAAATCACTTTTTAAAAATACTTGGCCTTGACACATGACTTTAAACTGCAGGGAGGCATTCAAGTAATTTGTAGGAATTATAATCAGAGATATACACGGGCTTCAAAAAGAAAACGTGCATTATAAATATGCAGTCTTGGTTCAGTGGTGTTCTGAGCATCCAGAAATAGCAGAGAGAGCTTTGTACCCTGTGAGTTATGCAAACACCATGTACCTGCTCTGACCTCAGACAAAGCATACAATACCCCATTTAAAAAGCCACTAATATTATTTAAAATTAAAATACGGCTTTTGAACAGGTTAAGAGTATTAATGCTATCATTTTTGAACTAACTGGTTGCTTTGTTTGATTTTCCATTATTTTTACAGGCCTTCTGCCAATAAATCACTAGAAATAAGAAAGAGGCACACTAGAAACCATACTACTATGCATCTATTTTGCCACTGTGTAGCAAATAGGTATAATCCATCATCTCCAATACCCCTTTCAATAGTATCCTTCATATTTCAAATAATTTAATAGTCCAAGTGACAGTCTAATTCTTTCCTTTGATAGCCAAGATGTTTTCAAAGGTAAGTTTTTTCCCCCAGTAGTACTTTCTGGATTCTCTACTAAAATAGTCTTTAGATAGAAAATGCCTTCCCTTTTCTGGCCAGCTTGAGGAATGTTGGAAAGATCTGGAAAAGACATTTTCATTTTTCAGGTCTCTCCCAAAAATCTTCACAATCTTCCTGTCATTTCTATTCCTTTTCCAATCCATCTGATACTGGATCCTCATCAAATGCCTGAAAATATTTAGGTAAAATGTTTTGTCAATGGCAGCCTCAAGACAGTCGATTGTGGGCTGATTCTTCTCTTCCCTCCTGTAAAGATCCTTCAATGGAAAAAGAGTATTTTTACTAGCAATGGGCCATGTATGGCTTATTGGATGGAGCTGGGTGCCATCTTCCTCAGTGGAAAGAGCATGGAATGATCAGAGCATATGACTGCACGTTTGAGTAGTGTCAGGGCTTCTGTGTTGCAAAGTCTCCCTCCTAGTTTGCACAAATAACACAAACCCCACTGCTTAGTACTAGGAAAGCAAACAGGGAAAAGCAAAAATAAGTTAGCAATGGAGTATCTTTTCCTCCCCCAGCACACGGCTCATGTCACCACTTCAGCTCTCTCCTAGGTTATGCCTGTAAATTCACCTACTCAAAGCCTTCTGAACAGGTCTAAGGCAAAGACAAAATCTGGCCCTGAGTCCATTGCTGGCAACTTCTTTTCACAGTGTAGGATGGTTTAATCAAGTGTGTTTGTAATTGTGCTCACCATGCGATCGCTTTGAAATGTGACACGCAGCTAACATCCATGGTTCAGCTCTGAAACCCAGGGGACATATAATGCTAAATGCCTGTCACTGTCTAAAGGAAAAGCAGACAAATTCAGGACAGTATGTGCTTCCCATCTGTGCCTTGGAGGGAAGTTGCTTTTCTCTGTCAGTCACCAGCTTTCCTATGCCTGATAATCGACTACATCTTGCTGTTCTTCACCGAGGCACGGCGATGACTGCAGCAAGCAAGAATTCAGTAAGAAAGCGAGAGATTCGCATTCGCTGCTGTGGCACTTTATGTAGCTCGCCTTTATCTTTGCAGTGCTGCTGCCTAACGGGGATTTCACGTGGCAGCTCTTTCTAAATACTGTACTGGAAAAATCCTGCGTATCCTATTTGTCACAACCATTTCCTTTCTGCAGCTGTACAGCACTGGTGATCCAACTGCAGCGATTGATGTCGATATAGCAGCACAGTGTATTGTATTTATATAATATCTCTTCAGTCCAAGAATCCAGATGCTTCCCACAAAGAGGCAGCGAAAGGAAAGCACTGGGAATTGGTTTTGAAGTTACATAAGCGGTCTGACAAAGTTCACCGAATAAATAGCCCCTTTCAAGAAGGATGAGCTTGCAGTGCCGCTTGTATCAGAAAGCAAAGCATTCAAGAGGGCAAGAAGTTCAGCAGCCCCAGAAAGAAACATTTGAAAAGAAAAACAGGAATGGAAAATACTGCTGGTTGCCATGTGGAATAGTATTACTACGAAGACTGTCACTTTTTCACCTCTCACTTGTAAGCTAGCAGCTTTAGATTTAATCTTAGATTTTCCATTTTGAATTCTGCACTTTCTGTAAAGAAGGTAAAAAAAAAAAAAAAAAAGAAAAAAGAAAAAATCCCCCTTCTCTCAAAATAAAACTTTGTGCTATAGGAACTCAGGGTGCTCATAATTCCTCCACAGCTATTATAACATTCTTGCTAATGTTTGTGTGCTATCATCTATTCACTCATGCCACCACTAACCAGGCTATTAACTATTACATTCTAGTACGCTTTAATAAGTCACTATAAGTACAGGGTTTGCGTTAACCGAACACTTCACACATTGCCTGAGCAAGAGCTTCACAACAGGATCTGAGCAAGGTTTTATACCACCCATGGCAAGCAAACAGCTGCTGACCTTCTAACCAGGATGGAGTTCCCCAGAGCCCAGTCCTTTCCCAAAAACCACCCTCAATATCGCAGGTGCCTGTGATACAGCCCTTGAAACGGCCGCTTCAGCTGCCCTGAGAGCGGGCGCAAGGCGCTCCCCGCACCCTCGGCACTGGTCATCGTCCCCAGCTCCCTCGGCCTTCGGCACCGCGAGCATCCCCCTCCTCCTCCTCCTCCTCCTCCTCCTCCTCTTCCTCCTCCTCCGTGCGCTCGCTTCTCCCCCAGCACCTCTTGGGCTGGCCGGTTTTTGGAGGAATTTGGGCGGGGAGTGGGGGCCGCCCCGGAGGCAGCGCCGCGGGGGGTGGGGGTGTCGGAAACAGCCCTCCGACCTTCGAATGAGCAAGGATCACCCTGAAAGGACACTATAGACAGGATGGCACTGAACCACCCGCAGGCTTTTGGGAATCGGTGAGCATGGAAAAGCCCGATTTGAAACCCAGTTTCCTGTGTATTGCCCCAGCATCACCAGCAATGATATTAAAAATCGTTCCTGAAAGTTCTGCTTTCTGACGTTCATGTCTTTGTTTCGACTTTCGGGCTCTCAGTAATAAGCACTACAAAAATTTACATTCTAAAAATTGGAATTATCACATACACTTTACAATTCAAGAAACTCAGGCCCTTAAGAGAAAAAAAAAAATGAAATTCCTTGATATTTATGATAAAAGCATGAAAAACGGCTGACTGAAGTTCAAAACTAATGGTAATTATTACATGCATCATATAGATATTGAGGCATATATCTTGCAAGTTCCAGAATGAATATCAGATTTGGAAAGTTCTACCACACCCTTAATGAGAAGGCATTTTCATAGAATCATAGAATAGCTTTGGTTGGAAAAGACCTTTAAGATCATTGAGTCCAACCTTTAACCTAACCCTGACATCCATTTTAAGTGCTTTAAGGAAATACAGAGATGTAAAACATTATCCACCTCATGCCCTTTCCTTCCATGTCCTCCAACTGGCTTCCATTTTCAATATTAAATACAAACAAAATATATATATGTTTCTGAAATCTCCCATTAAGGACACCTCCCTGTTGCCACTCCTTTTACAGTGCTGGAAACAGAGACAACAGCTCCCATCCCACCCTGTCCCACACTATTTCCACCATCTCCTCCCAAGTGATCCTGTGGCTAATATCACCAATGGCCACTCAGAAAGCATGCGATGGCCTTGTAGAGTTGACCAGATGCTTAAAGGGAGCAAGAGAAAGCAGCCATGGGGAGCGAAGGTAATAGTGTGGAGGAAGAGCATCCATAAGGACTCTGGAAAGGGAATGAGTCTCCTCCACAGCAAGAAGGAAAAATGCTCAAAAGGAACCCCAAGGCTGTGATATCTCCAGTGCTGTAGTCTTGCAACCATTTAGAAAAACATCTGCAAGGGAGCAGTCTCTGCAGGCAATCAAATTGACTATACTGTCGGTGACACTTATATTTTTTTTTCTCTATGAGCAGATAAAAATGGGGAGCAGAGTTTCCTCCGAAAATCTCAACACAGGAAATGAAGTGAAATATAGTTGGACAAATAACTTGCTTTCACGTACATGTCTTCTTTCTTCTCTCCCTCTCTGCTCTGCCTCCTGATTTGCAGCTGGGTGAATTAGCAAGGCAGGGTGTCAGAGATGTCTGAAGCAGAGGGTGGTTCCTATTTTCAGAATTTCAGACCTTTGGGTAACACTGAGAATTCCTTTCCAGCTCCCTGAAAATTGCAATATTACAATGAAAAAGCACCTTAGGCCTTTTAGCTTGTAAATTTGGCGACTAGCTTAATCCCAAGAGGTTACTTTACAATTTAGCTAACTGGAGGGTGGCAGGGAAAGGTGAGAAAGAAAAATCTTTCTGCGTTTGAGAGGAGGCATAAGGGAGAGCCAAGAAATTATGAGAAGAGGAGCTGAGGAAGATTGGTTACAACAGAAGGAAGGCGCACGGGTAATCTGAGAAGAAACTACCATCTAATGTCATCTTCCACAAAGACAGGTTTTAAAATGAAAAGAAATACATGATTTTCAGCTAGGGCTTTTCCCTAAGTAAGTGCTGCCAAACAACAGCCAGCCAGCTGCTTCTGTAAGAAGACTGGGATAACTTTTGCTTAAACAGCTAAAAGGAAGACCAGAAAATTTGCCATTGATAATTTCTTAATGTTTAGTCACTTTAAGATAGCCTGTGATCATTATTTCAGAGGACACTTTATACGTGAGCTTTGTTGCAGCTTCTGTACAGGTATTTAGAGGCCAAGATTGGCATATTTTAATAATTTTTTAAAATATATAAAAAAATAGTGTCACCAAGTGTGATGGACAGAGGGTGTAAATTCATCTCTCAGGGACTTGGCAAAGGGTTTTAGTCTTGTTGCAGAAGCTGTTGGTTGTTTCTGCAGACAACCGAAACACGGTTTTACAAATAAACTGGTGGCAGCCCCACATGCAAGCACTCAAGGAAAGAGCAGGAAGGTCTAAAGAGATTTAGAGGGGTCTGGTGTCAGACTTAGGACTTCACAAATTGCCTCAGACACTGATGAAATCTGAAAACTTTTCTGTAAAGAAGGCTGAAAAAGGCAACTGACTCACCAAATTGAGCCTTTGCATGGGGCCCATTTCCACAGTGTTTATGGGCTATACCAATGTAGTCCTGTAGCCTGCTGGTCCCTGCACTGGATCCCCAGCAACAGGATGCCCCTCACCCAGGGGCTGCTCATCCATACGCAGTGTGAACGTACAGCAGTGGACAGCTCTAATTATAGGAAAGCTTTATCCCTCCAAGAAGTATGTTCTTGTTATATGCCCTTCCAACAAGCATTTAGAGCTATCGCCTGCTTGACTTTTCCCTTCTTGCCCAACCCCAGACAACACCCTTCCCAAATTCTGGGAATTTTCCCTTCTTCCTGTTGCTTCTCTCAAACCATCCTCTCTGCCTTCTTTCTCCTTGCAAACTGGCATTGCTCCCCTGAGCTTGGAATAAATTCGGATTTTTTTGAAGGAGAGTGGAGATGACAAAGACTTTGCCATGGGGGGATGAAGCCAGGGTAAGGAGCAGTGGCCTTGCTGGATGAAGGGAAGGGGATCGTTTGCAGAGCCAGCCTGGAAGAGCAGGGAAGCACCCACTGCAGGCAGCACTAGCACCATTCAGCCTCCTATTCATTCCTTTTGGAACAGGGACATTTCTGTTTGGTTTTGAGAGGTTTTCTTTACTATAACTGCCAAGGTGACTTCAGCCTCAAGCAGGTCAGGTAGTTTGAATTTAATTCAAAAATTCACAAACAGCAAAGGAGGGGGAATGATACAGGGAGATGAAGTAGGAAAGGGCAGTTTTCTGCTTCCAGATCCTGGTGCTTTGCTGAATTACCAAAATTTATAAGATGGCATGTGCTTTTCTGTAAGTACTATAACTCCACAGTTGAAGACATCAGCCGAAGAAATCTCCATATTAATCATGACAACAAATCATTTATATTTTCGTGGGGGTTGAAGTGAAGGGCCACCTTTCCATTTTCCTATCTTCCCTGTGTCTCCATTGTATATTACTGCTAATTACTCTTATCAGTACATAGACTTGAGAGTGATTGCCCCATCAGAGATGAATATTCAGCTTATTTGCTTGCTTGTTTTTCACCGGACACCCTAATGAGCAGACATCTCAAAGGTGCTTGCATTTCTATGTGCACTCATAACGGCAACTTATAAGGGCTGAATTGGTAAGTACAAAGCATACATCTGCTCACAAGGTGTTCCAGGAGCAAACATGGGAATACCTGCTAGCGTAAATGCATATGTAGACATATGTGACAAGTATGATGATTTTTAAATTCTGGCCTGAGGAAGCTGGCCCCTCATCCTTCTCTCTCTTTCCTTTGGATCCCAGCAAAGAAAAACTCCTCCTGGCAGAGTAGTAAATATTAGCTGCTGCATTTCTCCAGGATTTTTGTTTTCTTTAGGGAGGCATATGTATGGGACACTCTGCTTTTTGACTAAGAGTCGGATTGTCTTTGTTTCTGTGTAGGAGAATGAACAGTCGATGGGCTGAGAAATGACAGCTCTCTGTGTACAGATGTGGCTAGCAGAGAAAGCGCAATACCTTACCTGATGCATCCTTACAGGTATCCTTCATAAGCATCACCAGTTTGACTTTTGTAATTATTGTCTGATGAACTGTTATGGCAAGAAGTCAAGCACTGCCATGACCTCTGCTCAAACTGTGAATTCTTCCTGACCTCAGGAAGCACTTGTGGATTTGGGCCAAGTTCTGTGATGGGATTTGTGCCTGAAGTTAAATAAGCCATTTTCTATTTTAATCATAGGCCACGGTGAGCTGTTTATGGATTCTGTCGTCCAACCATGCTGCTGCGGCTTGAAGTGCTTCGTTGCGACTGCTGACAAGAAATATATTGCAAAATCCTCAGATGATCAGCTCACAGGACCGTTTCCTCAGCACACATGCTGGAACTGAATTGACTACATCTGGTCTAATTCATGCTTCCAGCAATCCTGGTACAAAGCTACATGAGGACAAAATTAAGAGGCTTGACTTAATTTAAGGAGATTTATTTTTTTAAGTAACTTTAATTAAGTCAAGATAGGAAATTCTTACTCCTAAGTGAGTGTTCGCACATAAACTTACACTGAAGTATGTGCAGCTGTGAAGGAAAACAGATTCAGTTACTCTTAGAAAATAGCTCAAGATAGCATCAGAAGCCCACTTCTGGCATCTTTGCTAAAAATCCCCGTGCATCTTGCTTTCCTAGTGGAGGAGCACATTGCAGGGACTTTAGGCACCATGGCATGGCCTGGGAACAGACATCTGTAGACAGTGGAGCTGAGCCCTTTCTCCAGATGCTGGGAGCATGGAGATGGGCTGGCCTCAGCATCCCCCACCACCCAGCAGAACCCACCTTGGCCCTGTGGGACCATCGACTCATGGTGCGGCCACCCCGGAGCCGGTTTGCCCTATCTCAGCCGCCGTCTGGAGCTCCTGCAAGTTCCTGCACCAGATCAGCCACGATGCCTTTGGGAAACATTTCCTGAGAGACACTATCTTGCCAGTCAGCTGGATTATCTGAGAAATATCTCCTTAGTTGGCAGGAAAGTGCATACATTTCATCGGCTTAGTGCAATCAGAATCTGTCAGCTTTGGGAGATTTGCTCTGTAAATAAATGACTTAGGCACCAGCAACTGAGAGGGGGAAAGACCGAAGTCATTGTCCCAAAACATTTGCTCTTCTCGCTGTAAATCTCACAAAGAATTACATGTTTCTGTGTGGGAGAGATAGACGTGTGTGTATTTCTAATGTTACTCTTGCAGCTTGACTACCACCACACACGCAAGGTAATTCAACAGCAGTAAAAGAAGGACAAACTGGAAGTTCTGCATGGATGTCTCCTTGTCTCTTGCCCTTTGGCACGTAGAAGTGCAGAGAGATGCTGAGTGAGGCTGAACGAAGCAAGGCATAAATGCTTTTGTCAATACAAACCTACATCTCTAAGTCAATTCTGGCTTAGGGGCCCAAGTCACTTTGGCATGACTGAAAACATTACTCAAAGATTTACCACTGTGTTTGGAAAGCTGAGGGTTGTGAAGCTTTTCAGCAGTATTGGCACGGTGCTTAATACAGCAGAGCCCTTAGCCGTGATGCAGTCCCTTAACAGTATGGCAGGATTAGTACTGACAATAACAAGAAGCAGAAAGAACACACAGCCCAGAGGCTCATGCGCTGAAAATTTTAAGTAGCAAGTGGTTACAAGCATTGCTTACAAAGTCACTGCAAAGCCTGGAGGATGAGACACAATGGATGTTTCCTCTCTGTGCCCGTAGGAGATAGCGGCACATTCATTCCTTGTTTGAACTCATGTGGAAAGTCCTCTGATTTCGGTTTCAGCTGGCAGTGGCTCAGGTCCTTCCTTTTAAAGCAGAAGCATCAAAGCCACTTATTGTACATCTGAGGTCATGACACGCTCCTCATCCTATCTGAAACTAGGACTTCCATCCTCACCACATGCAATTCCCAGGTATTTCCATGTCTGTCAGAAAGTAGGATATTTGGAATTTTTCCATGCATATCTTCTGTTTGGCTTTTGTGAGCCAACTGCAGGGAACAGAACCAGCGTTTTCTCTTTTTTTCTCATGTAATGCCAAAGGGAGTGTTGTTGCTCTGCTTTTTAGAAAAAAAAAAAAATTCTAAAAATTTCACTTTGCCATTGGGGAAAAGAAGACATGTCCTCTCCCACCTCATACTTTATTTTGTTTGTATCCGCAGTACAGTGAAAAGAATTTGGTTTCTGTTGCTTTTGCTCATTGTGCAATAAGTGTATTTGCTACTTCTTTGAAACGTCAGGATGAACATCTGGTTTTGGTGCTTACCAGTCTGCCAAGTCGGGAAGCTTTGAATATTTTGCCAAACCATTTACCCTGCCCTGAATTTATAACTAATATCAGGAAAATCACTGGGGGAAAATGTAAGCAACTGCAGACTGTGTAACAGCCAAGGTCAATTCTTAAAGGATAATTTTTGCCACATTAATTTTATCAATGTCGTTCACAGACAGCTGCCTCTGGTTCAAAGCAGTGTATTCATATCAATGAGCTGCTTTAAAAATATGCAACCCAAATAGCTTCATAATGAATGTACATTAGTGAAATAATTTTGGAAAATAAAAATGGATTTTGGAACTGAGTCATCAGCAAGTGATAAATATGAAACAAAACAAGTTGCCTCGATGTTTCAAGAAATCAAATACAGAGTTTCAAAGCTTCAGAAGAGCCACATAAATAAAGAACAAAAGCATTCCATGAAAACAGACAGAATTACAGCAAAGAGGGAAGTACCAAGAAGCAGTGCGATGCATTAGGAAAAGCTTTCTTTACACTAAGTGTAATTAAGCACTGAGACAGGTTACTTAAGGGTGCTGTGGAATTGCCATTGCTGGAATTTTTCAAGGATCATGCTAAACAAGTATCTGCCAAGAAAGGTTTCAGGAGACTATGTCCTGCTTTGGATTATCTCTTAGGATCTTTTCTTTGAATTTCTTCAATATGGTAAACAGCAGAAAAAATCCTGGAACAAATCTCTCCCACCTTCCCACGCACTGTCCAGAGCTAACTGTGCTTTTACTTAGAGGTTTTATAGTTGCTTCTCTTGTTAGCCCCTGTCAGCCTCCAACCTTGTTTTTCCTTCCCTGGTTTTGATGTTTCTGGTTCTAGCCAGCATTTTCAGTATTTACTTTTCATCTGGCTTGTCCACTCATGACAGTTACCTCAAACTTGAGCCGTCAGATAAAGTGCTGCCAAGGCTTCAGTGGCAAATAAACGTCAGACTGTGGATTAAAAACAGAAAATGAGCCTTATGGCAACGAAACAAAAAAAAAAGGAAAACAAGTAAGCTATCAACAGCTAAAATGTTTTCAGGAACTGTTTCCTAGAGCCAGCATCTCATCATCCTTATGCCTGGCTAATGGGGTCTCAGCCCAATGCTAGTGTGAGGAAGAAGTGCAAAAGAGTTTGACTGCGGTGGAAAGCCAAGAGGGAAGATGAGGTGGGAATGATTTGCCTGGCCTGTTGCTGCTGTTCAGCACAAGGTGAGGCTCTTTCTGCACCAGCTGGCCCCAGCCTGCCCCCTGTCCCTGGTGAAGTGATATGACTGAAGTATCCTCTCAACACTTCCATCGCACTGAATGGGATGCCCCAACTACAGCCAAAGCTCAGCCCTTGCCCTTCCTTAATTGTGAGGAGGATTAAAATAAATCATAGAACGACAGAGTACTGGGTTGGAAGGGACCTTAAGGATCATCTGATCCAACCTTTGTTGGCAAAAGCACAGTCCAGAAAGATGGCCCAGCACCCTGTCCAACAGAATCTTGGAAGTGTCCAACTTTGGGGAATCCACCACTATCCTGGGGAGATTATACCAATGGCTGATTGTTCTCATTGTGAAAAATTTTCCTTTTGTGTCCAATCGGAATCTCCCCAGGAGTAACTTGTACCCATTACCCCTATTTTCTGTGTGACTCCTTGTGAAAAGGGAGTCTCCATCTTCTTTGTATCTACCCTTTAAATACTGAAACATAGTGGTAAGGTCTCCTCTAACCCTCCTTGTCCCAAGGCTGGACAAACCCTGTTGTCTCAGCCTGTCCAGGAAGCCAGAAAGGCTTCCCAGTCCTTTGATCATCTTGGTGGCCCTCTTCTGGCCCCTCCCCAGCCTGTCCACATCTTTTTTGCATAGCAGGAGCCAAAACTGAACACAGTATTCCAGGTGTGGCCTGACAAACACTGAGTGGAGTGGGATAATGACTTCTTTATCTCTGCTGACAATGCCCTTGTTCATGCAACTCAGCATCCTGTTGGCTTTCTTTGCCGCAACAGCACACTGTTCACCCATACTGAGCTTGTTGTCCACCAGGGCACCCGGGTCCCTTTCCGCAGAGCTGTTCCGCAGCCAGGTAGATCCCAGCCTGTGCTTCACTCCTGGATGATGTTTTCCCACGTGCAAGACCTTACATTGATCCTTGTTGAACTTCATAAGGTTCTTTCATCCCACTCTTCCAGCTTATCCAGGTCTTCCTGCTGGGTGGCTCTTCCTTCCAAAGTGTCCACTTCCCCACTCAGTTTGGTATCATCAGCAAACTTCATCAGGGTAAACTTGACCCAATCATCCAGACCACTTATGAAGACATTAAACAGCATTGGGCCCAATATCACTCCTTGGGGGACCCCGCTTGTGACAGGTTGCCAGTTTGAAAAGGAGTGATTTATCTCCACTCTCTGGGTTCTGCCTGTCAGCTTGTTTCCCACAGCACAGAGCACTTGTCTAGAACCATAACACATCAGTTTCTCTAGGAGGAGACTGTGGGAAACCATATTGGAAGCCTTGGAGAAATCACCCCATGTCAACCAAGCAGGTTACTTTGTCATAGAAGGTGATCAGGTTTGTCAAGCACGATTTGCCCTTGGTGAATCCGTGCTGGCTTTTCCCAGTCATGTGCTTCATTTGACTTGTGATAGCCCCCAGGAGGATTCATTCCACAACTTTCCCAGGGACTGAAGTGAGACTGATGGGCTTAAAATTTCCTGGATCCTCCTTTAAACCCTTCTTGTAGATGGGGGTGTCATTAGCCTTTTTCCAGTCTTCTGGGCTGTCCCCTGATCTCTACAACTTCCCAAAGATTATGGAGAGTGGCCTCACAACAAATCAGCCACCTCTCAACACCCTTGGGTGGATAACATCAGGGCCCATCGATTTGCAGGGGTCAAGCTCCTGTAACAGCTCACATGCCAACTCTTCCTTCACTCATGGCGTTTGCATCAACCTGGATTTTTTTTCCCAAGGTCTGGTGCCCAACAGTGCTGGTAAAGACAGAGGTGAAGAAAGTGTTGAGAACCTCTGCCTTTTCAGTGTTGTTGGTGACTAATTCACCTCTCTTGAGGTGCTTCTTGAAAAACTCCCAGCACTTGCTAGTTCCTTTATCCTCCATGGAACCTTCCTATGGAATCCCTCCCAAGTAAGCTCTGAGTAAGCTGTCTTAGTACGAACCTTCACCGTGCTCAGTGGGATCCCAAACTCCACAGTATTGTGATCACTGCAGCCAAGGCAGTGATATTGGCATAACCAAGATAATTACAAAGCAGGTTTTCTTGGTTTGCAAGTAGCAAGTCCAGGAGTGCCTCATTCCTGATTGGCACATTAAAATGAGGAAGCAGTCCTCTACGCATTCCAAGAACTTGATGGATGACATCTGAGTTGGTTTACTGTTCTTCCAACAAAATTTTGGGTATTTGAAGTCACCCATAAGAACCAGGTTCTGTTCACCCAAAGCTTGCTTAAGTGACCCCAATATTGCTTCGTTGGCCTTATCATCTTGATTTGGAGGTCAGTAGCAGATGCTTACTGTAAGATCCCCCTTAGAGATGGCCTCTCTGATCTTGACCCAGAGGCATTCGCTTAGGGCTTCCACAGTCTTAGTAGTTGACTACTATACATTCAAGGTTCTCCTTAACACTGAGTAGCTACTCCTCCTCCTCTTCCCTCCCTGTCTTTACAAAACAGCCTGTAGCCATCCATCACAATCCTCCAGTCATGTGAGTTGTTCCACCATGTTTCAGTTATTCCTGTGAGATCATAACTTTCTGACTGCGTGCGGAGCTCAAGTTCCTCCTGTTTGTTACCCAGGCTGCATGCATTGGTAGACATACACTTGGGGCAGTTGGTTTTCTGGTTCTCATCCTGGGAGGCAGCTAAGGAACATCTGCCGCTGCTCTGGTTGGCCTGGCTTATTCCCCAGTTGGTTGCAGTGGTGTAAGCATTGCTACTTTGGACCCCACCTCATGAGTCCTTCAGTTTAAAGCCTGCCTCGCCAAGGTGGCCAGCCTGCTGCCAAAGGTTCCCTTGCCTCTTCTAGACAGGTGGATCCCATCCCTCCCTAGCAGGCTATAGTCATTGAAGAATGCACTGTTGTCATAAAAGTCAAAACCCTCACGACAGCACCAGCCATGAAGTCAGAAGTTGATTTGCATTATACATCTGTTTCAGGCTGCACCCTTTCCTCCAGCTGGTAAAATGGAAGAAGAGATAACTTGGGCACCCATACTTTTTGCTTGCACCCTGTCACAAAATCCTGTTGCAAATCCTGCCAACTACATCAATTTGTCATGAATGAGTGACTTTACACAATTTGATTTAGTAGCAGTTTAGAATTTATTTGTGCCTTTATGGCAAATCACAGGATTGGATTATGGTATTTTAATAGCACTCAATCATCAGTTGATCAACAGTGATTTGACAAAATTTGTTTTAATCAAAACAGCGACTTAGTTAAAGATTGAAAAATGGCAAGGTTCATTCTACTACTGCATGGAAGTACACAAAGGAAAATTAAGTTTCACTTGAGTTAGGATGATTCACAGAGAAATCATGGGTGCAGAATAAGGAACCCTCCCATTGAGTCACGAGGTTCAGAGTAGACCCCTTTGCTTTCTAAACTCCTTCTCAGAGAGGAGTCTAGGTGCAGCTAGGTCCAATCTTAGTCTCAGTCTTTGTCAATGATTTATGTGTAAGGATAATATGTGTCTAGCAGCAGTCTAAGGTTTATTCACAGTTTTAAGGTGGACCACAAGATTTTTAGCAGCACTTAATCATTGACTAAATTAACATTCACAAAGTGAGTCAGCTATAATCGCGACAGACTCACTTTGTAATTAAATGACACATTTACAGGTTCCTTAAATTCATTCATACATGCATGCACAGAGACATAATTATATTTTGAGAGAGAGAGAGATAAAGGTATACCTGTTAAAATTTCCCCTAAAGTTCAGTGAAATGTTCACATCAAATGTCTTGGCATTTCTCAGCGGGTGAGTATTTAGCCTCAAGGAGTGAAGGGTTTCAGCACAGGGTCCACCATCAGTCTTTGGTGGTGGACCTCTGATTTTCACAAACTTGAGAGTCTGCAAGCTCTGAGAGGCATCCCACTCAGAGGGGGATGCTGGTTGCAGCCCGCTGCGGTCCAGGAGAGCTCAAAGGGCCTCACTTAGGACCACTGCTTATAGGGTCATGAAATGATTGGCTTTAGTCATTAGTAAATTTCTATCCTGGCCACAATCCGGTCAGTAATTATTGGAATTCCAGTAACAATGGTGCCACTTTGCTTGGGTTACGACCCAGGTGAGGTATGTTCCAAGCTGTCTGGGATAACTGATTGTTCCTGTTCTGGCTCCCCGCCTTGACCCATCAACCAGTGTTTCAATTACGGACAGTGCCGCTCCCCACCTCAGCCACATAGGAGTTCCTGGTATAGTTAAGGGGCGCTTAACCGACCAACTCATTACACAAAGGCTAAGGTCTGGGAGGAATTCCTGAGATCTTAAAGTGGTCCAGGAGAAAAAGGCAGGGTGGAGGGATGCACCCACACACACCCCCAGGGTTTTGTAGTCTTCCTTGATTCTGCCCAGATTCCAGCTTGTGGTGTCATTCATGCCCGCATGAAGGAGTAGCAATGGGTAGTAGTTGTGTTGTGGCACCCTCTTGGCCACCCACTACGAGCACTCGTCATTTCTTTTTGTGGTATCCACTGTGTGCTGCTGGTACAGTTTCTCCTTGCAGACCTTACTTGTGAGTGTCTACAGCTGTTAAAGCTTCATATCCACTTTTGGTTGTAATGCTGTAAGGTGGGGACTGAAGCAGAGTCCTACTTTTGTTGGTCACCAGGGTCCAAGGTGCCTCATTCTCTGTGGTGTCTGCCAGAGGAAAGGAGAGGAGAGGAGACACAGGCTTTGGCCCAAGAACATGTAAGGCAAGAAGCATGGAAAAGCTTCTGGCTGTGGTTATGTCCTAGTAGCCCACCATGCACAACTGCCTTTGTCAGGCTGGCCTGTAGAAACCCTGAAGGTGTTGGACTTTTTTGTCACTTGTGACCAAGTACTGAGTTAGGAATGAATCTGCATGTCTAAATATGCGTTATATCAGGAGCTTGTCTTTGCCTCTGCAGCCCATTGCTCAGCTCCTGTGGAGAAGGGAGCGACACCTGAGGAGACTCAGGGGACAGGGTGGGTTTGGGGTCACTCATGGGGCAGGGACGAAGACTTTGAGGGTTCCAAGACTTTGAGAGAGCACACCACTGCAGTACTGCATGGCAAGATGAGCAGAGGGCTTCCTTCAGTGATCCACCCCGCACAGCTACACAGCAGGGGTTTATCAGCCTCCGGGAGGTACTCGCATGCGGGAGCCACCGTTGCTGAGAAATGGCTCTGGGACTGGGAGGTCCCCACTGAAAGGAATGGGGAAGCTTGGTGCCTTTCGAGTCAAAACACAGCCCCACACCACACCCGTCAGAGCTGTGTCCCTGGAGTTTCAAAGTGCAGACGCCGGCACACCAAGCTAACCCTTGGCCTAACGCATCCTAGTTTGCTTCTTGGCGGCACTTGTTCATACTGACATGTCCATCAAGTCTAGCTGCACTTGCAGGGAAAATAAAATTTTCAGGAGACAGATGTAGGTGATGCTACAATTACTGGCAGCAGTCACTGTTTTCAGGTTTCTGCTCTGTTCCATAAAAGCAGCCCTAGAGTGTTAAAGAAATTTTATTTTAATGCTCAGATGTCCTGCACCTGTTCTTTCTCTTTATTTGACAAATGTAGTAATGGAATTTAAGTTGAGCAAAATGCCAATTTTTTATTTAACTTTTGTATTTTTGCTGCTGCAGCCTCTGCCTTTGAAGTCCAGAGCTAGCGATGAAAAAGCCTTTGACAGTTGAAGAGTCAGTGCTTCTCAGCAGCAGAAATCTCCAGAGAGGCCACGAGTTTTCTGTGATGAAACA
>NW_009260837.1:12307-37177 GCF_000687185.1 Egretta garzetta | reverse complement strand
TGATGCACAGAGAGGTTGCCAGTCAGGATTACATCCCAGACTTGTGAGATTCAGCGTTATTGCACAAGGAGGAGCAATCTTCCTTTTTGGTCAAGTTTCTATCATGTTTCACTTAACCTCTCTTTGAGGACATGTTTCTACAAACTCTTGGTTTTTCTCCTGTTTGTGTGCTATTGCTTGCCTAAAAGTAGCACAACCTCAAGTTTTTTGTGCATTGCTCTGTGACCTCCTCCGTAGTCATCCTGGGCGGTGTTGAATCCACTTCTGTTGGTTTAAATTCAGTGTTTTCTTTTCCATGGTTTCTAGTACTAGATTCAAGCTGTGGACCACAGTTGGGACATTTAAAAGATGAAGACAGACATTTCTTCTGCTGAGTGCTAAACCCAAATATTTCTGAAAAGCACTACCAAACTTGGCATTTCTACAGGCAAATAACGTGGCAAGTCCAGAGAGAGCAATTGATTTCTTGCATTCAGCTGCTCAGCTGTGTTTTCTATTGTCAATTTGAGGTGTTCATTTCAAGTGCAGAAAGAAGAAATAATTCCAGTGCTCCTCTGCAGGGAGGAGCAGCCTGTATTTGCATAAGCTGTTTGAGACCTTGTTTCTCCCAAACCTAGCCCTGCTCAATCCCATACTGTCCCAAACTCGCCAGCTTCTTCTCATTTGCCCAAAGATGCTGAAAATACGAGGTTTCACTTCCTTGTATCTCTGCCATGCAGATATTTAAGGAATGCAAATATTGAACTATCTCTTCATGATGTGATATACGCATCCTAAGAAGCAATTTTAAGTAACCCCATTTGATTTTTAACCAAGTCAGTCTTCAGAGTGAGCACTCATGAAGACTGCTCAACCAGTGAATGGCTGACTTGATAAACAGAGCAGGAGTTTTCTTGTTTGAAACTGAGCTGGGTTTGCAACCAGAGCACGGACCATCTGTTCTGATTTACCACACTAGTATTTATAACATACAGTCTATAAAATACAGCCATAATAGTCATTCAGAAAGGTCAATGACAATTATCAAAGCTGTTCCTACCATGGTGGTTTTAACTCTAGGGTTCAACAACTCCAGTGGTTCCCAGATTTTAATGTATCTGAGGGGATACATGTCTCCAGTTGTAAAAAACCTCTGTCTCTCACTCTGAGATAATAGACTTTCTGACAAAAAAAAGATTTGGATCTGTTCGTTAGGTCCCCATGTCACAAATTCCAAATGTCTTGCTGCTACCTGTATGAAAAAAACATAACTTCTACAGTATTTTCTTCCCACCAGAAAGTGCCCTGGGAATTGCTGCATATTCATTTCTAGTCTAAGCAAGGAGCTTGCCATTAAGTCAGAAATCCCTTTCAGAAAAGCATAACCTCGTGTTTGAAGACCTGGGCTATTTTATTCACTATTCTGCTGCTGCAGAAAACACCTTGATGCTAATCACAGGCCAGCTCTTGTGTTTGTAAACCTTAGGAGCTCTCCCCACGAGTTCTGGCTCACACTGTTAGCTGTGAGTAAAAACTGGTTAGCTTCAGCAGGTCTACTCAGTTTAATAAAGGGCTTCTGTTACTGTAATGCAGCTTCAGGCAGCAAACTGTAAGCAGATATTTTCTCTAAATAAGATTTAAAGCAACTCAAGTCCTTATTCACTGAAATTATTGGGAACAAGCTTTTTTGGCAGCAAAGATTTCAGATATGTATGGTACAAAGCCTAATACATATACGTGCATAGGTGTGCACACAAACACCCACCTTTCATCTTTAAAGTACAATGTTATTTACTTCTCAGGAACAGGATTAGAGTCTCTGTGCTAAAAGGTTTTAAATCACAGTAGCAGACTTACTTCTCAGGAAGACAGCTCACGTTGTGCACGTCTTTTCCCTGTGAGTTTATTACCTGGATCGTAATATTTTGATATTAAATCTTTCCAACAGTATTTCCACCGTATGTATTTTGTCTGCTTCCAGAAAATTCAGTTCCACCACCTATTGCCTTCATTACTTAAAAAGCAGAATAACCAGCTATTTTCTCCTCAGTTCACATGTGGAAGTAAGGGTACATTATGCCAATATGAAACATTGTGTTCTTTGGATTTCCTAATGGTTTGGCAATAAACTGCATCGATGACAAGAAATTACAGTTCTGCACAGGACCCTCTTTGTCATATTCTGAGTACTGAAAAGAAACCCACCACCTGGATGAAACCTTCCACTACTTCTACATGAGAAATGTAAGGGTGTCTTTCTAAACCTGTACTGTGGCTCAAGTGGTTTCATCAGTTGTCATCCGTGCCACAAGCATGGACAAGCTACACTTCTGCTGAGGGCTAATACATGTAGACATGACGTGAGTAACACCATAGTGAATTTTGTCTGACATTTCCCATATTCAGCCCCCTGTCCAGATGCATATAGGCCAGAAGGCTGAAGATTTTCCATCCGTGCCTATGTGCGTCGAACTTCTGTGAATATTCAACAGAACCAGTTTGGCTGTCTCCAAGAGAGCACTATGTGAGCTAGCTGTGCTGGACTCCTCCTGCTGCCAGTGGGGACAGCAGTATTTTCAAGAGGGGAGTCACCAGGCCTATTGTAGATGTCCACTGCTGGATCAGATAATCATGCTTTAAAGTGTCTCTCAGACATGAGTGACTATAAAAGAAACCCAGGGTGACCAGCTTGGATGGAGACATCAACTTTGGAGCATCAGCATTTGCTCAGATCCCTCCCTTCTTCACTTGCTCTGTCAAAATGGCTCCATGAGTCCCAGTATGTGACCTCTCCTCAGTGTGTTTATAGTGCAAATATGGACCATATCCTACCCCGTAAAGAGAACTGACACATCTCAGTAGTCTTTCTGGAGTCATACATGCTCTTCTTGATCTTCTTGAAAAGCTCTTTCCCCTCCAGGTGCTGTCACTCATTCTGTCTTGTCCCTACACAATCCTCCATTCCTCTGTTCCTTTCACATCACACCTTACCGTGTTTTCTAGCTCCAAATCCTTCTTTACCAGAAAATTGTGTCTTTTTACCTCATGTGCCTCCAAGATGTCTGCTTTTCTGAGATCTGTGCTGCCTTGAGTGAGGCACGGTTCCCTTCACAGCTGCAGCCCCTGGGGTTGCAGTCGTCACTCTGTACCTGAAACTCACGTCCCAGCTGCAGAGCTTGGAGCACCAGTCATGCATAATGAACACATCTTAGACATCTTTATCGGCCTGATTTATGTATCAGCATCTATTCTTCCATTGCACTTTGTCCTAAATGAGGAAGTTCGGCTCGCAGGGAATTGGTAAACAGTCCTTGGTTAAAGGTACCAGATTGTGCATCTGCTTTGAACAGTCTCTGAACCACACTGGCTTCGTTTTCCTGAAACAGCTTGTTTGGGGTTACCTGCAAAAGCATGCTGCATGTTGAAATCCATGGTGTCTTCCACATTGTGTCTGCCAGACTGCAGTCTGTCATAACAAATTGGGGGAGTCCATGTCTGGGAAATACCAGTTGAGTCTGGAGCACAAGTCTTACACGGAGCGACTGAGGGAACTGGGGTTGTTTAGCCTGGAGAAGAGGAGGCTGAGGGGAGACCTTATTGCCCTCTACAACTACCTGACAGGAGGGGGTAGTGAGGTGAGGGTCGGCCTCTTCTCCCTGGTAACGGGCGATAGGACGAGGGGAAATGGTCTGAAGTTGTGCCAGGGCAGGTTTAGGTTAGACATTAGGAAAAATTTCTTCACAGAAAGGGTTGTCAGGCTCTGGAATGGGCTGCCCAGGGAAGTGGTGGAGTCCCCATCCCTGAAGGTATTTAAAAGCCAGGCAGACAAGGCGCTTAGGGACATGGTTTAGTGGTGGGATGGCAGGGTTAGGTTAATGGTTGGACTTGATGATCTTAAAGGTCTTTTCTAATCTAAATGATTCTATGATTTGTGCAGCAAATGATGTGATGGGACATTACTGGCCTCAGAGGCTTTCTACACTACAGCTTTTCAAATTTATTTCACATTTTTTCTGGGATAGGATTTCTTTTTTCTTTTTTGGGGGGTGATTCACTTTGCATTGAGGATGCTGCCCTCTGCTAAATCCATCCTTGAAAATGATACAAGAACAGGTCAGCCTCTTTCTTCCAGAGTCACATGCTGCTGTCAAAATTGTCAAAACTAACATTGCAGCTGAAAAAAGCAGCCTGTCTGCTCTGTGGTGTGTGTCAGCTGTTCTCATCTCCGCTCGGGATTTAAGTGCTTTCTTTGTAATTAGTTTATTTCATAACCAAAATTGAATATATGAAATCCCTTTTATGCTTGTACTGGGGACACCAAGAGATGAAGAGCAGTGCAAACACGTAATCTCACTTCCTGAGCGTGGAACCTGAATGGCAGCAAATACTTGGTATCTTTCATCTGAATACATATGGGAAGGAAATGTTTCCACTTAAATCCTGGCTTAAGCCTTGCTGCAGGCTTAAATCCTGACCTCATTGTCCATCCATATCACCAACAGTGCCAGGCCCAGTGATCCTGGAGGGACTCCAGTTTCTGCTGAGTAAGGTGTATTTACATGCTAATTCCAGCTGTTTTTAGGACAGTCTTCAGAGTTTGGAACTGGTTTATCCTGTCCAGATAGATATTTTCCACAGACACTGTGAACAGGATATAGCTTTTCAGGAGAGCAGTCTTTTAGGTCTATCTAATTATATTAGTTCAAACTTCAAATCATCTACCTAGCCAGGTTAGCCTGGATCAAGTGGAGATGGCCACCCCATCAGGGAAGCTGTTGTCCAGGTGGAGGGCTGTAAAGTCCACACCCCACACTCCTAGGTGGAGGAGGGTGCAAGCTCTGCTTGTGCAAGGTGTGCTCTGGTGAAGTCAGCAGGTGGAGGAGTTGCAGGAGGAAGCCATCAGGTCATGCTGTGTTAGGGAGGGGGAACAAGAAATATATAATAATGATTTGAGGTGTTGCAAGAAGTATTAGGGCTCTGTGGCACTGACCTCCAAGGACTACCAGGCAAAGAGCATCAACAGCAAACAGTGCTGTGGACAAGGAGGTGCCACTGTCTGGTAACTGGTGGCAACAGGATATCACACACACTCCCCCCCCATTTCCTCATATGTGCAAAGCAGCAACAGATATGAAGCCTTGGCAGTGGATGAAGCCAATGAGCAAAACTCACAGGGAGAAACCGCACCAGCTGCACAGACTAAAAGCTGCAAAAGGAAGCAGCAAGTGCAATTAATGGGTGACTCTCTGATGAGAGGCACCAAGGCACCCATCTGCTGGTCTGCTATCCATACAGACAAGGGAAGTTTGCTGCTTGCCAGGAGCCGAGATCCAGGATGCCACGGAGAGACTGCCACAGCTGGTAAAAGCAGAGTCTACTATCCCCTACTTCTTTCCCACGTGGGCACCAGTGACACAGCAAAGCATAGACTGGGCAAGATCAAGCAGGACTTTAGTGCCCTGGGGACATAAGTGAAGGGGATGGGAGTCCAAGTGATCTTCTCCTCAGTCTTGCCAGTCAGAAAGAAAAGCATGCACAGGAGTTGATGCATCATGCAGATCAACACCTGCCTTTGTGGCTGGTGTCATAGCCAAGGCTTTGGCTTCTATGATCGTGGGACATTCTTTGATGAATACAGATTATTGGGAAGAGATGGGAACCACCTGTCTAGAAATGGAAGGAGAATAATTGCTAGCAGATTGGCTGACTTAATGAATTGTGCTTTAAACTAATGGACCTGGGGAATGGGATCCAAAGCCGTGACACTTGTGTACTCAAAAGCAACAGGGTAGATGAACGCACCTACCAAAAAGGTTCTGCCAAAAAGGTGAGACAGTCCAACTGAAGTGTCTGTCTCTATACCAATGCACGCAACATGGGTAACAAACAGGAGAAGCTGGAAGCCACTATGCAGATGGAAAGCTACAATTTGCTCGCTATCACTGAAACTTGGTGGGATGAATCACACAATTGGAGCATTGTGATCAATGGTTATGAACTGTTCAGGAGGGACGGGCAAGGAAGAAAAGGTGGGGGTGAAGGGGAAGTCCTCTATGTTAAAAAAAATATATTGATTGCACAGAGCTGTCTTTGAAAAACAGCAATGCATAGCTCAAGAGCTTATGGGTGAAAATTAGAGACCAAGCCCACAAAGGAAACCTATAAGAAGCATCACGCTCACAGGCCCTGATCTGGCCTGGGGGACTTCAGCTACCCTGTCATCTACTGGAAAAGTGAAACAGCTAGCTGCAAGCAGTCTAGGAGATTCTTGGTCTTCCTAATCCAAGTAATAGAAAGCCCAGCCAGCAGAGATGAGTTACTGGATCACCAACACAGAGGTCAAGATTGCTGATAGCCTGGGCTGCAGTGATCATGCCCCAGTGGGATTAATGATCTTGAGGGATATAGGCCAGGCAAAATGTATAGGCAAGTCCCTAAACCCTAGGAAGGCAAACTTTCAGTTGTTTAAGGAACTGGTGAATGGAAACTGCCCTCAGAGATAAAGCAGCAGAAGAGAGCTGGCAGCTGTTTAAAGACATTTTTCTTAGAGCAGAAGAACTATCGATTCCAATGTGCAAGAAATCTGGCGAGGAAGGCAGGATGTCAGTATGGCTGAGTAAGGGCCTCCTGGTCAAACTGAAAAACAAGAGGGAAATGCATAGGCAGGGGAAGCAGGGACACTCATCCTGGGCAGAATACAGGGATACCTCCCGGGAGTGCAGGGATGGGATCAGGAAAGCTAAAGCACAGCTGGAGCTAAATTTGGCAAGGGATGTGAAGAATAATAAGGGCTTCTACAGGTATGTTAGTCAGAAAAGGAAGGCAAAGAAATTGTACCACCCCTGATACATGAGACAGGGGATCTGGTGACAACTGACATTGAGAAGGCTGAGGTACTCAACAACATCTTTTTTGCCTCAATTTTCCCTGGCAATTGCTATTCCCACATCTCAAGTCCCTGAAACTCAAGGCACGGACTGGGGGAATGAAATCCCACCCATCATAGGAGAGTATCAGGTTTGTGACCATCTGAGGAACCTGATCATACACAAGCCCATGGGACTTGATGAGATGTATCCCAGGGTCCTAAGGGAACTGGCAGAGGTAGTCACTAAGCCACTTTCCATCATATTTGAAAATTCATGGCAGTCAGGCGAAGTCCTCAGTGACTGGAAAAAGGGAAATATCACACCTGTTTCTAAAATAGGTAAAAAAGGAGTACCCTGGGAACTACTGACCAGTCAGCCTCACCTCCGTGCCTGGTAAGATCATGGAGCAGATACTCCTGGAAGCTATGTCAAGGCATATGGATGACAGCGAGGTGATTAGAGACAGCCAACATGGCTTCACAAAGGGCAAATCGTGACTGAATAAGCTGGTGGTCTACTACAATGGAGTGACTGTGTTGGTAGATAAGGGAAGAGCAACTGATGTCATCTGTCTTGACTTCTGCGAGACCTTTGACACAGTCCCACATGACATTCTTGTCACTCAGTTGGAGAGAAACGGGTTTGATGGATGGACCATTGGATGGATAAGGAATTGGCTGGATGGCTGCATGCGAAGTGTCAGTGGCTCAGTGTCCAAATGGAGATCAGTAACAAGTGGTGTTCCTCTCCTATGAAGAAAGGAATACCTCCCCTGGGAGGAAAGGCTGAGAGAGTTGGGGTTGTTTAGCCTAGAGAAGAGAAGGCTCCTGGGAGACCTTAGTGTGGCCTTTCAATATATAAAGGGGGCTTATGAGAAAGGTGGAGAGAGACTTTTTGCCAGGGCCTGTAGTGATATGACAAGGGGTAAAGGTTTTAAACTGAAAGAGAGTAGATAGATTGGACATAAAGAAGGAATTCTTTGCTATGAGCACAGAAAGACACTGGGACACATGGCCCAGAGAAGTAGTGGGTGCCCCATCCCTGGAAGTGTTCAAGATCACGTAGGATGGGGCTTTGAGCAACCTGATCTAGTGAAAGATGTCCCTGTCCATGGTGGGGGAGAGGAGCGTGGAACTAGGTTGTCTTTAAAGGTTCCCTCCAACCCAAACCATTCTATGATTTTTCCCTAAAAGTCCTTAGAAGTTTTCCTCCGCTTTGGAGAAAGATGTAAAAAGATACCTAATTTTTTAATTAAATCAACTCTGAGTCTGGTAAACACTTCCAAAGGAAGAATAAGAGTTTCCCTAATAAAGAGCAAATATTTTACAGTTTACCCAGTATACTATCCTTGCACTGTTTCATTCCTCTCAGAGATATATATCCCAGTGAGGTTAATGGTGAGTCTCCGGGAAAACATTATCTGTGTATAATTTCAAGAGAAGATCTGGAAGTATCTCTTTCATATATAATTTGCTGAGAAGGTTTAACACTAAACTTATCTTACACTATAAGATTACATAATAATAGTGTATCCTGTAGGAAAAAAATCTAAAATGCTGAATCCTGCTTGATCAAAGGCATTTATAACCTCTTCTGTGTAATATGAAGTACTGTTCTCACTGTAGACTAATCTAGAATGATTTGGTTTGAGATGAAGAAACTAACTGAAGAGGGTCTGTGTTTGACATGGTAGATAAGACTGTCATCTCCTAATGAACTTCAGGTATTTACATGAAGTCACAGGTAACGACTGCATGCATGCAAATTGTGTGTGTTTTGCTTCAATGCATAGGATTTGCTTTTAAGTTTGCAATAGAAAATGTTGTCTTAGAAGCATGAAAATGATTTATTATAGTCAGATCTGAAATGGAATACAATGCTCTGATTTTTTAGTCATTAATACATTTTAAAGTATGCTGGAATTTCCAGAATTGGATCACTACTACGTAAGTATCATTAAATTTGTCTCTCTGTGGGCTCTGCTTTCGAAAGTGTAGGGTAGGTCTCACTGGAGTAAAATAAGGGCAGGTGTTAGGATTAGGAAAATTTAAACTTGGAACGCAGATGAGGAACAAAAAACTAAAATAAGACAAAATACACTTTAAGTTTTGCTTTTAAAACTTTCTTACTATTCTTGTTTACTTGGGCTTTCACAAAATGGTTAATTAATAAAGAAGAACAGTTACTTTACTGTATGCTTTGCAACTGATAAATTTTTAATATTTTTGCAGACATAAGGAAAAATCAAGTTTCATTTTTTGAGAAGAAACCTTTGAAATTCACAACCTCTAGGAGTCTCTCAAAAAGATGCTCGTATTTATACACATTTCATAATATTCAAGAAAGCATAATACATTAAGAATATAATAATGACAAAACCAGTCATAATCCTATGCTGCTTTACATGAACATTCATAATTTCAAAGTCCAAATGTACTATTTTCATCAAGACTTTAATACGGTTTAAAAAATGCAATATGCATTGAACATAAACACTTACCAAATGAAAATGTATATGTACTAACCTACCTATTTCCTGTTTAAGATACTGAAAAATTAAGGTAAAAAATATTGAAAGTAACAAGTCAAACAATTGTCTGAAATTAATACCGCTAGTGTAATGGCAGAAGAACATGGTGTGGGGTTTTTTGGGTTGACACAGAAGAGTACATTCAGCATCACCTGTTCTACCCTGTCTGCAACGACATATTCTGAGATACTACAAAGGGTCCAGGTATCTTCAGAGTTACACAGTTCCTGAGTGAGAAGACTTCTACAGCCAGCTCCCATTTTCTGCACTTACAACCGCAGCATTTTCTTCCTCAACTTTTCCATTTGCATTGCTTGTTTCTTCTAAAACTACTACTAAACTTGACAGAGTTGTGTGAGGATCAAGCAGTTTTAGAAGAGGTATGTCCACCTTTCTCTCTTGAAAGACACGGTTCTGAATTGTCATAGCTAACATAGAGTCTATGCCCAATGATGAAAGTGGTGTATTCATGGCTATTTCATCTGGGCTCAGTCCAACAAGGTCACTCACCAGTGACGTGATATAGTCTTCAGATTTCATTAAGGCAGTATCCTGGGCTTGTATTTGGGTTTCCTCAGAGATTTCAAGCTTGTTCTTGAACTCTTCTGACATAAGTGATTTGAAGCGACTTTTCAACAATGGAATCCGAGAAAAAAAATGACTATATAAAATTTGAAAATTTAATTTGGCAACGGCTTGCTGTGGGTTATTCGTAAGTAAGCTCTTCCTGAGATACTCATGAATTTCATGCACTTGCAGAATGTCTATGCCCTTGGATTCCAGAATGTTCTGAATACGGTTTTGATTGAACAGTATGCCAAGGTTCAAAGCACCCCAGTTAATGGATTGGCCTGAAAGCCCACGGTTCCTCCTGTAAAGGCAGAAGACATCCAAGAAAGAGTTTGCAGCTGCATAGTTTGCCTGAGTGGAATTTCCCAGAAAAGAAGTAACAGAGGAATAGCACACAAAGTAGTCAAGCTCCTGGCCTCTGGTAGCCAAGTGAAGATTTAGGGTCCCTGCTACTTTTGGGCTCAGCACTTCCCAAAAGTCAGCCAACTTTAGAACTTCAAGATGGCCATCGTGTAAAACAGCAGCACTTTGAAATACACCTTTGACTGGAGTCCCTGCAAAGATTTTCGCAATGGACTGGAAAGCTTTCTCAACATTACTGGTTGAAGTAACATCACACTGCACAAACACTACTTTGCTCCCTTCATACTGCTGCTGCAAAGCCTTCATCTCTTCTTGCTTTTCATTGCTTGGAATTTTCCTGGAGAGTATTGCAATACACCCACCTCCATTCTCAGCTATGAATTTCACCGTTTCAAAGCCAAGTCCAGTGAGTCCCCCAACTACTATGTAAACAGCATTCTGTTTAAACAACTTCTGGGATTCATACAATGGTATATCTGAAAGCATGGTGGTGTTCTTCTGCCTTCTCAGTACAGCAAGTGGGACAGATTTGCAGGTAAAATAGGACATCACAGAGTTCATTCTTTCAAAATTCTCAGTCTGCTGAAAAACAGAACCTGACAGATGTCTAAACTGTTTCATATCCATGGAATTGATCCATGCATACAGTGTCTTCTGCAATTCCTTTAGAGATGCTTTCTGGAAAATGCTAGTAAGTGTAAGGATATGAAAGCTGATATTGTCGTGATCAATTCCACTGACATTCTGGATACATTCAGACTGTTGATTGCCACACACTATCACCACATCTTTAAGAAAGTACATGTGGTCCAGTTCCTCCCGAGACAGCCTGTTTACAGGAGGAAGAACAACCAGGGCATTGCATAGGTTTATATACTGGAACTTATCAGGAGTGGGCCTTGCAAGTACTGTTCTCCAACCCATCTCTTCTGCTGCCGCAGAAAGAACATGACACAAAACTGATGACGGCTCTGTAGAAATAATACCCAGTGTTCTGCCATGTTTCCCCTTGGGTAACCTCTGATTGAAGATTTCCCATGCAATGATGAAGTATGACACACAAGGGACCTTCTGGAAGCATGGGAATTTCTTTACATTGAAGCAAACTGTTCCTGGAATCCGAACTCTGGAAGACGCAGCAGCTGGGTAACATGAAACCACGTGATCTCCCACTTTAACTTTCTTCACATCAATGCCTGTTGCTGTTACTGTGCCACTGAAATCAAGAGCTAAAAGTCTGTGTTTGTCTACTGCTTGTGAATTCCAATACAGTGTGTTACCAAAGTTACAACTAGAAACACTAATGGGAAAATAATCTTCTGAGTGGAGACATATTTTATCCACTTGAATTTCAATGCTCTGTTTGTCAAGCTGAGTAGCAGTGCTGGTGGATAATTCAGCAGACAAGTCTTTTGCTGAGTATGGGTCAGAAATGTACAAAGTGAATGTTTCTGACTTCTGGAGAGATCTTACGGGTTGGCCATAATGTGCATCTGCAAAAGGCGTGCGTCTGATTTCAGCCACGTAAATTCTTCCTTGGCTGATGCAAACTTCTGGATAGTCCATACCTTTGAATTTGGTAAGAACATCTGCCAGCACTGCGATGTCCAGGGAACTGGAAGAGCTGAGGTCAATCATCTGAAATGTGATTTCTGGAACTTCAACAACACAGGTTCTGGTCATGCCATACAATGCAAACCCACAGTTAATGTGATCTACATTTCTTTCTGTTGTTTTGTAGGTGATAACTCTGACCAAACAGCGGGACTTTTTCTCTCTTAATGCCACAATAACTTGGCGATAGGCTTCACAACACTGTGCCAATTGGTCTACCACTTTGCTTGGGAAATCTTCATTTAACTTTTGAATTCCCCACAGGAACAGAATTTCATCATAATCCTCAACCTCTGCTCTCATTTTATTCTGTGCATGGCCTTCCAAGAGGGCTTCCCAGTCTTCATACATAATGTATCTTGAATCAGGATACAAATACTTTTTGAGCTGCTCAGCTATCCCAAATTTGTCAGCAAACACTAGGACTCTGGGCATGGCCCCCAGATGTCCGATCATCTGTGAAGGAGAGACTTCTTTCCACTTGCTTTCAAACATGAACTCATTGTCTCTGGGAGATCCTTGCTTCATGAAAGTGATGGCCACACGCTTAAGTTCAGCCAAAACAGAGCCACATTTGTCCATAAAGCATCCACAGACCTCTAGGCAGTTTCCAATGGATTTGCTTGTTCTCATATATATCATCATTTCTTCCTCCAGTGGCCGGAGCACCACCAGGCTGCCTATCCCTGAAGGAAAGCCTGCTCTAGACTGGAATGTCCTTGAGGTCATGGCAGCGGTCATCTGCAGAAAACAGTCAAGCAGCACTGGATGGATACAGTAGTTGTACATCTCTCTGACGGTCTCCTTGTTCACCTTTATGCTTGTTATAGCTTCCTTTAGTTCCAGGCAATAATGCACATCACTGAGCTGCCTGAATATGGAGCCGTACTGAAAGCCAACCTGAGCCAGTGCTTCATAAACCTCCTCTCTGCTAACCACTGACCTGCATCTTCGATAGATGTCTTGGAAAGAGATGGTGCTTTCCTCCACAACAGCTTTGGGCCCCTTTGTAACTTGGCCTGCAGCATAAACTACATTGGAGGAAGAGAGTATCTCAAAGGCTGTCACTGCTTTTTGTGGACTCAGCTTGATGCTCAAGACTTGGGAACTCTGTGTGAGAACGCATGGCGCAGAAAAACTGATACTCATCTGGCAACCACTCAGAGGCACTTTAGGTCTTGAGCTGCTCATTGCAGAGGCTAGACCAAGCTCTGCAAAAAAAGCACCAGGGACTAAAGCCACACCATTATTCTTGTGCTCATATAAGTAAGGTGTCATGTCCTGAGACAGCAGGCAGCCAAACTCCATGTTGTCACTGTTTATGCTATAAATCAAAGGATGACTGGAGCTTACACCTCTTTGGTTTGCTTTTTGATGGATATCCAGACAGGCCATGAGTTTTTTGCGATCAAATTGATACCGTGGAATGGCCACTGGAACACTTTGATACCCATTATAAAAGTGCTGCCAGTTGGGATTATATCCTAGTTCAAAAAGATTTCCTACCAGAGTGATGAGTGTCTGGTACTCTGCATCAGTTTGCAAAGAAGAGAAAACCTTTGTGCCTTTTCCTAGGGTTTCCTTTATGCTTCGCTGCAATGCTCGGTGAGGACTTATTTCCACAAACATCACATTTTCCCTGTCTCTAGTTGCAGTTTTGATGGCTTGAGCAAAAGCAACAGGCTCACGAGTATGCCGGGCCCAGAATTTGCCCTGAGCAAAGTCCTCTTCAGAAGCAGCCACCCCAGTCAGTGTCGAAATCACTTCAATTTCCCCCTTCTGTTTTTCTAAAGGCTGTATGTTCTCTTCCAACTCCCCAAGAATCATATCCATGCTGGGGCTGTGGTATGCAGCTGGGACATTTAAAACATGAAGAAAGATGTTTCTCTGGCTGAAAGCTTGAGCTAAATCTCTCTGGACAAGATCCACAGAGTCTGGATTCCCAGACAAGGTGCAGGAAACTGGGCTGTTGAAAGCTGCAATGCACACCTTTCCTGAGTAGCGATGCAGACGTTCAGCAATCTCTTGAACAGGGATGTTTCCAACTACCAACATTCTGCCACTGGCAGTCTTTGCCTGCAGCCTGCTCCGGTGATAAATCACTTTGACTGCATCTGCCAGGGAAAGGTACCCAGCAAAATGCGCAGCAGCAACTTCCCCTATTGAGTGGCCAACAGCAGCGACTGGCTTAATGCCCCAGTATTTCAGAAGGGAAGCTAAGGCAACCTGCAGAGTAAAAAGCAAGGGCTGGGAAAGCTCTGGGTTCAACAAATCCTTTGGGCTATGAACTTTTGCTGGCAGGAGGCTGATGGGAGCGTGTTTCTGAAAAAGCATTTCTATTTCCTTACACTTGTCTCTGAACACTGGCTCTGAGCTCAGCAGTGCCTCACTGAACGCCTTCAGTGCTACGCCATTGCCACAGAACACAAACACCAGCTTTGGTTCCGCCTTCGACATGGCAGGTTCAGTGCTTGCTGCTGACATAACCTCTTGCTGCAAGTGTCGGAGAGAATTTGTGACAAATGCTTTTCGGTACCTGTAGTTAGCATGGCTTCTTCTGCAGGCAGACGTATAGGCCAGGCTTGGGAGAGTTACGGAGTTTCTTGTGCTCAGCTGGTCAGCTGTATCACCCATTGTCATCTGAAGAGACTTACTTGATGCTGCTGACAGCACAACTAATTCAAGGGGCCTCTTAAATGTAGGAAGAGGCTCTAGCTGCTTAACCTGCCTGACTACAACATGAGCATTGGTTCCTCCAAACCCAAAGCAGTTGATGCCAGCTACTCTTCCGTACTCACTGGATTCTTCCCAGGGTTCTACAGCTGTGGGAATTGCAAGGTTTAATTTCTCTGTATCAATGCTGCTCATCTCCTTCGAGTAATGCAAGGATGGAACAATCTTTCCATGATGCATCATCAGAAGCACTTTGATTAACCCTGCTGCTCCAGCAGCTGATTCAGTGTGGCCAATGTTTCCTTTCACTGAACCGATTTTCAGAATGGAAACCTGTGAAGACCTGTTTTTACAAATGACACTGCCTAAGCTTTCAGCTTCAGTAGGATCTCCAGCAGCAGTTCCTGTACCGTGTGCTTCAATGTACTGCAAAACTGAGGGATCAACACGAGTTTCATAAATGCTGCGCAGTAACTTCTCTTGCTCTATTTGAGATGGTCTTGTGATTGGAGTTATGGACCTCCCATTCTGATTTACTCCACTAATATTTATAACACCCCAGATTTTGCTGTAGTCTTCCTTTGCCTGTTTCATAAAAAAGTAAAATAATCTTTAAAAATCTTATGCTTTCTCTGTATGAGGAAAAAAACCCCAAACCAAGAACAGACAGAGTATAATACTAACTTTTAAATGTGTGATGCCTTTCCCATGCTAAGGGAAGCACATAAATGCTGAATGCTTATAAATGCTTTATTAATCTTGAGCTTGAATTGGAAAATCTTTTCTGGAAAAGCAATTATTAGAGCTGAAGATACAAAATTCAGGGAAGCAAACAGTCTTATTTTAGACTGCTTCACAAGCAATCATACCTTTTTCAGTGGTTTGAGGAAAACAACACCACAGCCTTCTCCCCTTCCATAGCCATCTGCCTTTTTGGAGAAGGGTTTGCTTATTCCCTCTGGAGAGATAATTTTCGCTTTACTGAGAGATACAAAGGTGCGGGGATCTATTATGCAGTTCACTCCACCACAGATTGCTGCCTCACAATCTCCTGGAGTAAAATAGAAACATACTCCTGTTGACATGTCCAGGATGATAGATAGAAACAGTAGCAATCCTAATTTCTTTGTCTAGCATCTCTTCAGTCCCATTACCTGATTTAATTGCTCGCAAGGCATAGTGCAGAGCAAAAAGAAAAGATGAACATGCAGTGTCAATAGCCAGTGATGGTCCAGTCAGATTAAATGTGAATGAAACCCTGTTAGCGGCAATGCTCATCGCTGTTCCAGTACCATCGTAATGATTTATTTGACTCACTGCTCTGCTTGTTACGATTTCATAGTCTCGATTCATAAGACCTGTAAAAGTATCAAATACGTGTTATGTTAACCCAAGCAAACAAAAGGGATGTACAGCTCTAAACCTGATCCCGTGTTTTGGTTTTCTGTTTCAATAGTAAACTACACGGCATCAGTGCTCCTATGGTGAAGCTTTGCTTCAATGGAAGTCAAAGGCAAAACTCCCAGCAATTTCCCCTGGACCCACCTTACACAAACATACCTAACACTTGAAATTTCTACCTGCACAGTAAATGACAGGCCCTTCCTGATGGCTTAGCTCATTATATGACACAGTTAAGGTCTGTGTAGCCTGCTTAGAGTCCTGTATCTCAGTTTGAGTGTAGTTGTTTTGATTTAGCTATGGGAATATATATTAAGAAGTCACAATGAGGATAGCTGGGATATAAATGTACAAGACATTACCTTCAGTTCCTCAGATCTACCAAGTTAAAGGTCACAGCATAAGCTACATCCAATGGTTTTTATTTATCTTTGGTTTGCTCACTGTGATCCAGTAAGAAAGACAGAAATAGAAAAGAAGAAAGTGACCTGTGAGAGGAGTTGTGTCCTCTTTCTAAGAACACATATGCTTGAAATCCAGTGGATCCTCAAGCCCACAGGCATGTGTGGAAAAATGCAATACATCTATTCAGAGAGCAAGGAATAGTCTCCTCTGTGAAAGAAGAGCATGTTTCAAACAAAAAGTTGATCTAAAGAGTTTGCCCCTATAGTTACATCAGCCTAACTATCCCAGAAAAATGCCTTTTAAAAAGAGACACAGATTACACCAGCAAAAATGTGCTGTTACTCTAGCTCTTTGACAAAATAAGCAGTTGGACAAGTGTACCTTGGTAGCATACTAATATCTACATGAGGATTTCTGCTGGTTTAAAAGGATCTTACACCACCCCCCACCGTTGTTATAGTAGAAAACAGTACACTGGAAAAAAGTGTAGGCCTGGCTTGAGAGTATCATTCCTGGGAAGGGTTGGGTTGGGGGGCAGTTCAACTGCTTCCTGCTTCAATTTCAGTGCCTGAAGACACTATGAGGAGCTCCTAAAATAGATATGTGAATTACATAATGAACTTCTAGAGTAGCCTAGTAATCCTTAGCAAAAATAACCAGTAGTGTCATAGCACAGTAGCCTTAAGTTCTCCAGTCCTATGTAAAGTTTATAAAGGAGTGTGCCAGTCTTTGTGAGGTTCAAATGGACATTTTTTACCATGACATTTTCATCTTACCAATAAAAACACCTGTTTTGGTGCCACTGACAGCTTCAACAGGGACTCCTGCATCCTCCAGGGCTTTGTAGGTGCATTCTATCAGTAACTTCTGTTGCGGATCCATGCGTTCAGCTTCCAGATCATTAATCCCAAACAGATGGTTGTCAAATGAATTAAATCTAAAATACACAGATCAGAAAATGGTACAATATAGATATATAAAATGCATTTACTTCTAGACTCAAAGTATACATTTTTTTGCAATTTCATGAAAGCAAATCAGTTAAGTGGTCACAGTTCACATTTATGAAATTCAGAATAAAATGTTTATAGGCCAAGGATGTTTTATGTCCCACCACACAATATGTATTTTTATCAGTGATTCTGCATTTCAGAGTTATAAGCCCACTCCTAGAAATTTTTATTCACATGGTTATCCTACTAGTACCAACAGGACTCCTCAAATAATGAAAATTTGCATGAGACTCCTTCTGCTGTAATCCAGTCTTAGCCAACAAGTTTTAAACAAATAATTTCCAAGAGATGCCTACACTTCTCTATGATAAATTCAAAATGTTTTATGTGTGTATGTGTGTGTGTTTATCTTTTAAAAAATCTTCAAAGTAGGCCCATGCTTACAAAACACCAAGCCCAGGCTTAATCTTGTATCCCAAGATCAGATTTGCATGGCCTTTTATCCTTTCTTGATTTCAGTGGAGAATTCAATATCTAACATGGGACTAATCACTGAAGTCATTCTGGGCCCTATGATTCAAACCTGCTAAGTATAATACTCAGGAGGCAATAAGGTTTCTTCTGTGCATGAGAACTTCTCACTTGAATAAAGGTCTACAGCCTGAGGATTTAAGGTGAATGTGGATTTAAAATAAAATACGCTTATGTTGATCTTACTGTAATTTGCTATTCTTTGCATTAGTCATAGCCCCCGTACAGCTGTACCCATATCTCTGGGATAATTTGACATGAGACATGAGGACATGAGTGAAAGGATGCATACTGTAGTTTGCTCCTCCAAGATTCCCCTTTACACTAGTATCTTTACCTGATACTTATACATACCTAATCCCTCAGTATTATGGGGGAGTGACTCAGAATAAAGAAAGTTTCATTTTTTAAGACAAGACAGTACGAGCCCAGAGAAAAGCAAGATTATTATGGAATTATGAATAGTTCAGGTTTACAAGGAAGCATAACATTCAAGGTAAGCATAACATCCCCTTTTTGACTATCTAGCAAAACCGGACTTCCTTCCTTTGTCTCTAAATTGTTACACCTGCATGTGAATTAGAGCTACTTGTCGCCACAAGCACAGGATTAGGTCCTGAGGTCCCGCAAAGCTGGCCAACCGTCACACTGAAGCTGGAGGATACTTACCAGGCAGCTCTTACAGCTCCGAGCCCATACCCTGCCACCTTCCTCCACAGGCCATAGTACTGTAGGCAGTACGAATTATTTGGCAGGCAGTATATGACCCCTCGTGCATAATGCGTCTGTACTCCTGTACATGGCAGGTGACATCTCAGCACACGGTGGGTATGTGCATACATGCCCAATTACATAATCAAAGGTCGAATGTGTTCCCAGCCGTGTACATACGTGCTTAACATGGCCTGCAACTAAATTTGCTCATCGATGTCACACACCAGGAATTCCTGCACTTTGATAACTGCATGTTCATCACATGAGGTTAAAGAAAGCCAGCTCCTAGGTCCCATTTATAAGCTCTCCCTGTCCCTTGCACCCTCCAAAAGGCTGGACACATTAGCCTAAATACAAAAAAAATCAGTGGCACTGCATAGTAACAGACTCACTCATCAAGAAGAGCAGCTCGTGTTGTACATATTTTTCCTGGCTTGTTATCATCTGGATCATACCACTCTTTGGCATTGAATCTCTCAGGGGGAATCTCTACTGTGCAGTTTTTGCCTTCCTCCAGGACTTTCCAGAAATTGTCAATTCCATCACCTGTTATACAAAGGTTTTAAAGTAGGTTAAATTATGTGCTCCCCCTCCCCATGCAGACTCAGAAATGCACACTCAGTTACAAGGAACTCCCACATATAAATCTAGGTTGCCCAAACAGAATCACCAGAGAAAGAAATGATCATTCTTTGGTGAGAAGAAAATGGAAAGGCATGACTGATCCCCTCACTGCTTGCCTAAAAGCAAAGGAACCCCACAAAATCCTTAACCTTCTGCTGTCCCCATTTCCCTGCCATGTCACTGCATCTACTGTATACATGCACCATGTCCCTAATGACCACATGGGTATGATGAGGACTTTCTTTAGCTGTACAGCACCACTCCTCAGGCAGTTCCAATGGCAGCAACAGGTCATCTCTAGACATTAGACAAACTGAGCTTACAAATACCAGGAAAATGCCAGAGGCATTACCCTTTGTCCCTAACACCAGAAGGGCATATAAATCAAACATAAAAGTATGTGTATATTCAACACTGGCAGAGCCCAACACCTCACTACTGGATTGTGAGGGACCCTGTCCTTACTGCTTGAGATGCAGAGCTCCAGCTCCAGGCAATGAGGACATGTCTAGGCCCTCTTCTTGGCCCTGAAACCAACTAACATGGCATCCACGCAGTGGCCCACATTTGTCCTCCTCTCAGCTTCCCCTTCCCCCAACATCTGTAGTGGCTGCACCCACGCTCACTCTGGAAACAGCCCCTTGCAAGTGATAACCAGGGTCATTGCCCAAGCGCTGACTGGGAGAGCTCTAAGTGACGTCGGCCAGCGCTGGGCTGTGGGGACTGTGCTAGCAGTCAGTAACAGTGATCACAGGACAGCATTCCACACAAGCCCTTCCCCGGTTAGTCCATCGGCACAGACACAGCCTCAGGCACCAGCCAGATGTGGGGCAGTTTAACAGCTCCCATCGCTCAATGCTTCTTTTGGGGCAAGCTCAGAAATGCGGCTCTGAGCACGCACAGTACAGGATCAGGAAACGTGTTTGTTTATTGCTTGGCGAGATAATTAAGAACAATGTTTCTGAAGAGAATCCCTTTGCTGGCATGTCTGGACCAACAAATGGCTTGCAGCAAATCAGTATTTAATGCTCTTTACTAGATTCGGAACCATTCATGTTTGCTCACAGTTAGCTATGGGCCACATAGTTATTGCTGTATCACATATACCTCTTGAATCTTGGACATAGTGAAGCCAGGAACTGAAATGTGGTGAGGGCATGAAAGAAAACAATGAAAGGGAGAGACTAGCGTGGTCATCTTTAGGGCTGGCCATTGACTAGCAACGACAGAACTGTGTTCCACCACTGGATTACTATCCTGTAATAAAGCAGGAAGCTTTCTTTTAGTAAGACCCAACCTATTTATATTAGAGGCAGAGCTGGTGACACTGACAGGCCCTCGATCTGTCCTGTCCCTACAGATAGAGTCCTGCAGCAATGCAGTTGTCCAGCCAGTGCACGTGCAGAAAACCCAAATCATCCCAAACCCATCCAGTTCATTTGTATGAGTTTCATGTGTGCAGCTCAACGCCGTGCCCACAGCCAGCACTGCAGGCCTGTTTGTCAGTGGACAAATCTGAACCAATTCGTTTCTACCACAGCATGACCTTTTAAAAAGTTCCTACAAGCAGCAAAACAATGAATTCTACAGAAGCAAGGGAGGAATGTGTTGTTTTCCTCCATTTCAATGTTAATAAATGACTGTGTTTTTCAGTGTTCACTCAGCAGCCTGCTTTGCTTTTACCCAAAACTTACCTCCGGGAAAGTTGCATCCTATTCCCACAATAGCAATTTCATCTGCAGTCTCGATCTCCATCTCCTAGCCTGCACAATACAGATATAAGTGTCAGCCACTCAAACAAGTATGCATTTATCATTAAATAAATATTAGGTTAAAAGGTAACCTTCCCACAAATACACATACTTGTTCAAAGCTTTATTAATCTTGAATGATCTATTATTGCTTGTGATGAAAAATTACGCTCCTCACAGGTGACAAGAATTGCGTGGCATTTTTCTTGTTGTCTCTGTGCTTTTAGCAGAAAATCTCTGACTCATTTCCCAGACTCCTTCATCCACAGACTTCCTTTTTACTGTTTAACTTCTGCTATTGCCACCAGAAAATCTTCTCTTGGGCCTCTCCCTAGATCAGTCTTGCTTCATTTCCCGTGTACAGAAATGAATTGTGCATTGACCGAGGCACACTTCAGCTCTACCATCTCTATCCTATTCACAAAGCAGATCTTCCAAACAGACTCTTCAAATTAACAGTTAAAATCAGACCACCTAATCAGGCAACAGACAACCAAGTAGCTGAAGGCAAAAAAAAAGGTGCACCTTCCATACCCTGAAAAAGTGCCTGGAAAGAAAAACCTTATTCAGAGCTCTGCTTTGCTGGATCCCAAGGCTGCCCAGCTTTTGTCTAAATCAGCTTCCTCCGTACTCAGAAGTTAGCCCCCATAGACCACACTCAAAGCCACCGACAGCTACAAGATCTCTGTATTCCTGACAATGCGCGGTCTCCAGGCAGCCCCACTACAGCCATACAAATAACTGCCCTTTCAGCTCATCTGCAGCTTCACAGGGAAAGCTTTTTGTTGTGAAGTAACTCAGAATAAAACATGATTTTTTTCAACAAATTAGATGGCAAAGAAAAAAATTGTTTGGGATGAAATTAAATACCACAGTATAGAATTTAAAGATGATTTTTTTTCCTTAATTCAGGAAAGGGAACTTGTGATTCAATTTAATTCATTTAATTAGAACTCATTAGGATGCCCACCTCAAAACCCTTCAGTCCTCCTGGACTTGCTTCAACCCACAGAGAGGAGAATCATGTTGACAGGGACTTATGGGGATTCTTGGCAGTGGTGATAGATTCTCATCTCAGCAATACCACAGTAGGTCCCTAAGACCCCTTCTCAGTTATTGACTGACAGCAGTGAAGCAGAGATAAGGCTGTTTTGCAGCCCCACACATCATTTGTAGTTACCATTTCTTGGAGGTTTGCTTTGAAACATGAAATTGAAAACAACTGCTCACATTACTTCTTGGTTCCATTAACTAAGAGAAAGTTAAAAGGTCTCCTAGCAAAAACAAGATCAGAATTTCTCTCTCTAGGAGTAAATTCTAATTTACCAATAATAAAAATTCTAAAACATTATAAAAAAATTTTTCTTTTAGTTCTTTCAAAAATTTCTATGATTTCTATGTTTTTTCTGTTTCATATTTTAATTTCATTGCTAGCCTAAAGCTGCAAAGCCCAACATAGATACTTTTATCACAAAAGTAATTTTAAGCATCATTCCTAAGTTAGCATTTAAATACCATATAATAATAAAATAAGGACCTTCCAATTTTAACATAATGTATGTCTTTGGCATCTATAGCAGTATCCAGTGAGCTATGTACCTCTTACCTTGTATCATCCCAGTAGGGTGCACTAATAGGCTGAGTCTGTGGAAGTTATTTGTGTAAGATTCTGTTTATATAGGTTTCTTATTCAAATGCACATGCTAAAATGTGAAAATGTTAACGCCTTTTAAAGGGAAAAAAGCAAATGAGTCATGTGATTAGTCAGTGGCCCTGACTAAAGGTCAAAAATACCTCCCTGAGGTTTTACACCAGGGCAAGAGTAAAGCCTCTGTCTTATCCAACTTCTTACAATTAGCAAACCAATAAACTGGAGATATTCTTGCCATGAAACAGCCCATAATAATTTTTTTAAAGACTCTGTTTTTAAAGTAACAACTCAATTTGGTTTGCTCTTAATATCAACAAATCTGAACTTGTGTATAAAGTCCCATCTATTTTTTGGAGGCACCATTTGTGAAAACTCAGCACAAACCCTCTATAAATTTAAAACCTGAGTTTCATGTTTGAATTCACAGCTGCGTTCTTTTATCAAGCAGGAGCATTTAAACATGTAAGCATAATAAGCCTTGTCAAAAGACAAATAGTCCCAAAATATTTCTGAGTCAACCAGGACATTAAAAGCAATATTGAGTTTTCCTTCTAAAAATTGCCATCTTCTTAGAAGCAAAACAAACAATAGAATATCCAGAAGTAACCTCTGAAGGGATCAAGTTCAGTAATCTCTGCTAGATGCCTTTTTAACTCTCCCTCATCTGATTTCACCCCAACCATACAAACTCATCTTTCTCCTCTTCTGACTTTGCAATGGAAATGCAGTGTTGGATGAGCCAAGAGAGTTCATATACGGTTAACTTTTTCCCTGGTCATGGGACCCAACTCTTTCCAAAAAGACAGCAAAAAACCACTGTGCTGAGACCAGTTTATTCTGCTGCTGAATAACTTTGCAACCTGTTCTGACTAGCTCAGATTCTGTTCTCCGTTTCATAGCTGTAAATGTCAGTCACTCACTTTTCTGAATTCTGAGTTTATTGGTATTTATATAATCATTTCCTTAACTAAATTGACCCACTTCCCTGATGTCGTTACAAAAATGTACAAAATGGCTAGTCTGAAGCTGGTTTGATTATTCCCATATTTTACATGTGTCTAAAAAGCACCCTTTGCCATGAGGGCATATTGCTGTTTCATGTTCAACTTGGTGTCCAGCAGGACCCCCAGGTCCTTTCCTGCAAAGCTGCTTTCCAGCTGGACAGCTGGAAAGATCTGTTAGATCTTTTAGAGCTATACTGGTCCATGTACCAGTGCATGTTGGGGGCTGCCCAGCTGGAAAGCAGCTTTGCAGGAAAGGACCTGCAAATAGATCTATTGCAGCTATACTGGATTTCAGTAGCTACAACAGGATTTAAGTGAATGTTAGGCACTTAAAATACAACTCGATTAAAAAATAAGAAAAACTTGCTCACCCAGGAGTCAGCTAATCCGAAGGTGAATGGACAATATGCCTCTATCTTCAGCACAAAAGATTCCTGAACTCCTGTTGTTGCCACCCCATTTCCACACAATCTCGACAAGCCTATGAGATTCTAGGCAGATAGTGAGGAGAAAGAAAAGGGCGAAGAAAGATGAAGGTACCAGGGGAAGACCAAGGTGGTATCAGGATTCACTCTGGTTCATTTCTAAGAAGTAATATCTAATATGGTGTAAGAGATTATGTCAGCAAATGCTTTGTCTCAACATTGCTGGAATATCAAAATCACCAGCTGTTCAGCTGATGGGCAGGCGTACCACCACCGGCTGGTAGGTGCAGAACAGCTCTTGGAATATGTTAAATGGTTCTTGGCAAGAGACTGAATACCCAATAAAAGGACAGAAACAACCAACAACAGACGGATCGTTCCCCCACCAGACTGGAAACGAATTGGACTGTTGGGACGCCGCAGCTCCGTGGTGGTAGCTATTGCAACTAACTTTTTCTTTCTTTCCTTCCTTCTCTCTCTTTCCTTGCACTCACAAACCTGTTGTCGGGCAAACAAAGTTTCTTGGTGCTCGACTCCGTTTTGAGTCTTAATTCTGTTCCTGAGAATACGATCACAACCCCACCGTGGTCTTTGAGAGGCATGCAACACATGGCTGTCACTACTCAGGGACCAAAGAGGTCTTTTCCCAAGGATATGCAGCCTCTGTGCGACATGTCAGCATTCTAGGGAATGTGCTCCTATGCTGACAGGAATTCAGGAAGCTGAAATTCTCTACAGGTTTCTGGAATATTGTATGTAAAGCAGGTTACCCAGGTAACTGACGTTGCTGCAAACACTTTGCCTCCCCAAAGA
>NW_009260837.1:0-8654 GCF_000687185.1 Egretta garzetta | reverse complement strand
AAGAGCGAGGTCCGGCAGGAGGAAAGAGCGCAGCTGGTAGTGGGGCTGTGTCATGCCCGGTTGTCTCACAAAAGCTCACACGTAGTGTAGGGCTGGGATTGCAAATAATTTTGGAGTTTGCATTTGGGACCTCGTGTCTTGAGCTCTCTGTAGTAAACAGGGTCAATGTGATATATCCTCGGATATGTGAACAGAGAACAAGCCTAGGGAAGAGACTTCCACAGTATACAATGGAATCAGTTAGACTCATGTTACAACATTAAATCCAGATCTAGCTTCCATGTTGTAAGAAATAGGCTGCAAAATTAAAAAGTGAGGGGCAAGGGGTAATGATCCTGCGCAGGAGACCATTGCATATTGAGGAGGTAAGGGATCACAGCACAGTGAGCTTGTGCTGTGCCGCACGCCCAGCGTGGCCCTCAGGCTGTCCTGTGCTGTGCCGATCCCTTGCCCGCAGGAGCAGCAGGCAGCTCCCTCTTGGTACCAGCTATTAGGCAACATAGATTTCTTTTTCTTTACTGTTTTCCCCAAATCTGCTGCAATCATTACTTCATCACTAAGGATTATTCTTCTGCCTGGGAGCAAAACATAAAAAGTGATGATGTACATCTTGCTGTGTTTGCTCTCTTGGTAAACAGGTTTACAAAACAACACCCCTGATGGCAGGAGCTACCGAATCACAGGTAGATGCCTTTAGGTTAACTCTTGCTGAGGCTTGGGGGCCTGACTTACGGCGGGGGAAGATGGCTCCACCTAACTCTCAATTCAGAGCAGTCTTCAAGCAGGAGGTACTTCTCTCCCAGAATCTGGATTCTTGTCCTTGTTCCCTGGCCTATTCATGCATTTTTAATTAACTTCTAATAGGACAAAATCTGAAATACTCCTTGGGGCAGCGCCAGGAACTGGACTCCAGGACTCCCAGCAAGTTATGCTTTTCCTGTATTTGTGGATGAAGGCACAAAATCTCTCCTCACCGTTACATTGTGTTTACTGTATCTAAGACTATAAGGGGTCTATCGATACCTAAGAGGAAGAGGAAACTGAGCACAGGTCCCCCTTTCAATGGGCAAGTGGTTTCTGCTGGGCTAGGAGATAAAAAAACGGGTGCTAGTGCCTCTGCTGCCAGGCTTTACAAAGAAAGCCAGCGTTGTTCTCTTCCTTTCATACTACAGTTTGCGGTTGCTAGGTGTGTGCTGTGATTAATAGGGGTATTGGCTCTTCAATGAGACTTCACGTAGTTTGCGTTTCCCACTGGCTTAGAAGGAATTTGGAGGCCAGATGCTAGCTCATGATGGTTCTGTGTGTGTGTGTGCAGAACTGTGGGACTTTGATTGGGATATTTTAAAAGATGATAGGAGAATTTGAACTTCCTGGTTAGAACACTATTTTTGAACTCTGGTGTTTAAACTGACCTGATGTATGTTGGCTGTAATCTGTTTCTCGATACTACAAACGTGATCAAATCTGATTTGTGTGTGAATTTGCATAGCTGACAAATACAAGTTGAAAACACTTCATGAGGACTACGACGAAATGCAGACGTGATTTCATCACACGGATGTAAGGCACTGCCAGTGTCTTTCCTGTGAAATGCCCAGGGGCGTTTCAAAGTGAGGTTCTAGTGAATTACAGTTTGAGAATATTGCCACATGTGTAAATGCCACATTTCTTTGTGTTTCCTAATGCTATGGTGACAAGAAAAGCAGACATATACCTGACATGCCAAGAAAAGAGCTGAGAGGGACAGCTGGTGCTATTCCTGCCTCTCAACAAGATCTGTGGGGACCTAGAAATGCAGTCAATTCCTTTCTAATATCCTCAATGCCCTAATCTCTAGATGGTGTCAGAATGTACCTGACGCAGGTACTCATCCACTTCAGGCCCACATAAACCAGGCAAGAGCAGCTGTAAGAAACCAAACGACAAAGAAACAAACAAACAGGGCCTGTTCAGGTGGCTGAGTTGCCTCCCTGTTGCACAGTACCCACCATCAGACCATTTCCCAGGAGGGCAAGAGACCTGGTTCAACTCCACCATCAAACCAAGGTGCCAGAACCTTCTCTCTTCCACAGTGGTGCCTACAAACCAGCATGGGGCATTTCTACCCTGCAAGAAGCAAGGAGAAAGAACTGCTCAGCCCAGATCTCACTCAGGCACAGCCCAGAAAGGCTTGCAGATGCAGACAAGGCTTTGGTCATGGCTTGAATGTCACGATGGCTCCAGGGCTGAACCAGCTCCAAGCTGAAGAGACAGCAGGATAGGGAGAGCAAACGCAGTTTCAAGCATGTGGGACTTTTTGCTCAGTGCTTTGAGGTTAAGAAACAACGTAAGCCTGGCTGGCGAGACTCCCCGCTTCGCAACTAGCAGGTATTTGTTCCCCATAAGATCTTCTGAAGAGAACCATCACTGGACTGCTTTCATCCACGGTGCAGTGCCCCTCAGCAGAAGAGTGTCCGCTACAGCTATGGCTCTGCTGTGGAACAGTAGATGGACCTGCCTACGGTGAGGGCTGGACTTGATGGCAGACTGTTTACAAGCAAAGCAACTCCTTATAGAGATGATCGATAATTTCTGACAACAGTGGAAAAAGTATGGGGAAAACTTCATGTTGCTTTTGTAAATTGAAAATGTCAAGGGAAGTGGCATTTCATGGCATTTTACATAGTGGAAGATTATTCCAAAGGGAACAAGATCCTACAGAAAACCGTAAGAAAAGTCTCAAGTCTCTGAGAAAGCAGAAAGGAGGATTTTCACCGACGTGTGTTGCAAATCAGTCCTTGCAGAGTTGGGATAACGGAGACTGTCAACTCAGACCTCCCAATGCCGTATTTTGGAGAAACTTAAGGTGGTATCCTCTTTATGTTGCGTTATATAAACACTGGACAGCAGTTTACTCCATAAAACAGTTGATGCCCTCTGATTCTGCCTAAGGAAAAAAAAAATCAAACAAACCTAACACTGGTCTCAAACTCATCCTTAAAGGTAATCCAAACAAGTTTGCCTTACCACTGCTTTAGCACTGTTCACTGCCACCCATTCATCAAAAGAAACTTCCTCCTACCTTTGTCAGAAATACAGGAAACCACAAGCATAAGGGTGCAATCCCTCTTTCACCAAAGGCTATAGAGTATAAGGAGCTAGTCCACAGACATACGAAGGGGAATTTCTGAGCTAATGAACAACATTGTCATCAAATCAAGGGATCTATGTTGCCAGAATTAAATTTCAGCCAACGGAGAAAGCTTTCTTTCTGATTCAAAGAGGTGTTTAATTTCAGGATGAAGAAGGACATTTTCCCAGAGAGGAAGCAAAGGCTGGGAAAGCCCCATCTTTAAATAAAACTTGAGCTATTAATAAAAGGCTGTTACTGGTGTGACTGTCCTTACTCAAGAGATAAAGCCAGTAGCTCCTTAGACCATGTCAGTGAATTGCAATTTGTTGTAACATTCAGCTTTACCACTTACACCCACTTTCAAAAAGAGTGCACTGAACTGGAGTGGAGGGAAGGTAATTGGTTTTGTTTGGTTTTATTTACAAGAAGGAGATTAACCTTCTTTTTATTAACAAGAAGTGATCGGTATTAAAACATGACCTGTATTTTTGAACAGTGGTTTCAGGATAGAGGTAGGCATGTACCATCAAAATTCTGAAGAAATAAGTGATGACTATTACTGTCTAAATCTACTAAGACAAGAGATGTTTCTTTTTACTGTCAAAGATCACTCACTCTTGCATTTCTAAGCATGGCCACCAGAGTCCAATTTTGAGCAGCTGATATCTAACTCCCATTGAAATTCCCTTCCAGTACAGCAACAAGGCACAAAATGTACTTAGAGCCACTAGTGACCAAATCCACACCAACTAGGTCAGTGTCACCACCTCTAGCAGTTAAACCTGTTACCTTTTTAAAGCATGGTGGCATTATCTGGTGGGGTTGCCTTCTCTTTACACATTAACTTAGCAGTTCAAGCGCATGCTCAATACTAGGAAATGCAGGCTCATTTTTCTCTTCTTCTTGAACATGAGGGGATTCCATGCTACCTTTCCTATTGCGGTGCTCTCACCTCATGGTTTAGGCTGTTCTCCAGAAAGCATGGTGAAGCAGCACTCAAATAGAAAAGGGGTGCTGTTGTTTTCAATGCTTAGATTCAAGATAACTTCTGCTTTTTACCCAAAAGGATGGGCAGTTCTGGGACTAAGGACCAGAACCCAGAGATTCCGTTTCAGCTCTGTGCAGATATCAAAGCACCCTATCCAGGTGGTCAAAACTTGAGCTTACTCCTTCCTGCCTCCTTCTCACACCATGTATGTTTTGTTCTTTTGGCAGCATTGCCTGTGTTTAACAGTGGGCATGGAGGATGCCCGCTCACAAGGAAGCAATCCTCTCATCTGATAGAGGCGGGGACGCTCCTGGGAGGTGTCTGGATGAATTCTGGCTGTTCATGAAGGGATGGTAATTGTAATCACACACTTGTGAGATAAGTGCAGTAGGCTCTAGACTGATACAGAAAATTACCTACCCCTTCTACTTCTGGCTACTTTTGCAAAAGCTAGCAGTGGGATATATTTTAGATAGAGAGAGAGATAGAGTCCATTCTTTTGAAGAAGCATTGTAGGTATCTAGACTTTGGGAGAGGCCAAGTACCTGGCTGAACAGAGGCACACGCCTGAATCTGAAATGGATATAATGTGTCAGAATCACAGGAACAGTTCTAATTTCCATTATCCAAGGGTTACTTTTGTTTGTAAGAGGAAGAGGAACAGAAATTCTAGTCTCCGCATTGAGAGAGTAGGCAGAAATACTCATGCATGTGAGCAAAAATAGGTCTGACGGAGTTCAGCCACTCTTTTAGCAGGCTGTTTTACCAGAACTTACGAAGCTGGGACTCCATTCATGCTTGCACAATGATATATTCAGTAGGTGTGCTGGTCAATACAAATGAGTGGATGCCACTTAACCCTGCTAAGAAAGGAGAATACAGTAATACTGGGTCATAAGAAACAAAACAGATATGTTTTTAAATTAAAGCCTATCTCCCATAAATAGCTCAAGGTGGCCTAAGCGGAAAAAAGACAGGGTAATAGGGTAGCAAACTGCTCATGATTTTTCACGTAAGGCTGTGGAATAAACCAAAAATATCACAGAATCACAGAACAACTTAGACTGGAAGGGATATCTCATGGTTATCCAGTCCAACTCCAGCAATCAAAAAAGGGCTAGCTAAATAAGATGCTCAGGGCCTGTCAGGTCAATTTCTTAGTATCTTCGAGAATGGAGATCACTCAACCACTCTGGGCAATCTGTTCAAGCGTGTAACCACACTGGCAATGGGAAAGTTTTTCCTTATACCTAATGAGAATTTCTTGCCCTAATTTCATTGCCCTTTTATTTTTTTGTTAGGAATTCAATCCAAAATGATAAAGGATAATGTGGGCATCTGCAGCCACATGTTTGAAGAGTTCGAAATGCTTTTAACAGTTCTGTTATGATACATGTAAAACAAGTTCTTGATAAATTCTAGTTCTAGTAGAGTTTAAATCTACACAGAGACAGGCAGATCTAAGCATGTTCACTTTAAATATTTATGTGTCCATCACTAACAACAGAAAAAAACATTGTATCACCAGACAGACACTTCTGTCGCTGATAAGTGGAATGCACCTTGCTGAAGAGACAGAAGCAGCAATATGTTTTATTGAGGTAAAACAGTAATTTGAGAGAGTTCTATAAATTCAATGGAATCTAACAAAGTTGACAATGGTTTCATAAGGTTCAATAAGTTTGATGGCAATGTTCACCTTATTAATTACTGCATGAAAGAAACATACCAAAGAAATTTGAGTTAGTGAAACTTAGAGAGTTTAACAAGCTATTAGTCACTTACCAAGGACCTGTTGCGGCAAGGAATGCCTCAGCATTGAGGAACAAGGGATCTCTCAATGTCAAGGAGTAAGGGATCTCCTCCACCTCAGGAAGGAGTCTCAAGTGAGAATCTCAAACTTGAGAGTCGTCCCTGCTCAAGGGGAGAGGCACCTGGCAGCAGTCTAGCTGCAATTCAGGGGGAGCTCAAATTGGCTTCATCCAAAAGTCTGCCATTAGTAAAAAGCCTCTCTGCCTTTAGGAGCAACCCTGAGAGGCATCCCAGCTCAAGGGGAGATCACCGCCATGCAGCCACGCTGCCTAGGAGGGAGAGCTCACAGGCGGCTCATATTGGCTGTCGTATTTATGGGATAAAGTGGTTGGCTCATAGTCAAATCACATGTGATGGAAAGGTAGGCATGAGACTCCTTGTACCCACAACTTTCTTTGTTCCTTGATAAAAGAGTCTTGGAAAGGCCACCTGTTATTTATGCGTGAATCGCATGATCGGTGTTCCAAACTCATATGTATTGATGTTTACTGTGTCACTCTGCTCCTTTGTGGGTTTTAGGAGAACAGGTCAAAACTAGAGGAGTTCTTGGCCTGGCTACAGCTCAGGCCATTACCTCCTTTGGAGCTGGTACCAAACTACCACTAGTTTGGTTAAGGGGTTGAGTGCATCCATCACAACTTAGAATCATAGAATAGAATCGCAGAATCGTTTAGGCTGGAAAAGACCTTTAAGATCATCAAGTCCAACCATTAACCTAACCCTGCCATCCCACCACTAAACCATGTCCCTAAGCACCTCGTCTGCCCGGCTTTTAAATACCTTCAGGGATGGGGACTCCACCACTTCCCTGGGCAGCCCATTCCAGAGCCTGACAACCCTTTCTGTGAAGAAATTTTTCCTAATGTCTAACCTAAACCTGCCCTGGCACAACTACAGACCATTTCCCCTCATCCTATCACCCGTTACCAGGGAGAAGAGGCCGACCCCCGCCTCTCTACAGCCTCCTTTCAGGTAGCTGTAGAGGGCAATAAGGTCTACCCTCAGCCTCCTCTTCTCCAGGCTTAACAACCCCAGTTCCCTCAGCTGCTCCTCGTAAGACTTGTGCTCCAGACCCCTCACCAGCTTTGCTGCCTTCCTCTGTACATGCTCCAGCAACACATCTTTCTTGTAGTGACGGGCCCAAAACTGAACACGGTATTCAAGGTGCAGCCTCACCAGCACTGAGTACAGGGGCACGATCACTTCCCTAGTCCTGCTGGCCACACTATTCCTTATACAAGACAGGATGCTTCTGTAATGAGAGACAAAGGTAACAACTATGAGCCTCTGGTCAAAGGTACAGATGATCATTTACTGATTTAAAGTTTGTGTAAGCAACCCATAATGATAATGATAATTATAACCAATAGGTATTGTTATCTGAGAGACCTGCCCCAGAAGTGAAGGACATAATATAAAGAATCTAATCTATTTGCAGATGTGATGTGTTTTCATGTCTGAAAGGAAACTGCTGATGTGGTTGTATAGCAGAATAAGTGGCAATAACCTAGATGAAGATTTATGATCCAGATCTGAATTTCAGTACTATCCAGCTGCCTGCGTAGATCAAAATAGTTTACAATAAAAATATCTGCTCTGTTTCCCAGAACCACCAAGATGATGACAAACAGCCAGATGCAAAACAAACTTGCCAAAAAAAAAAAGCAAAGGCAATGTCAGATAAGGAAGCTGAAAACTCCAACTCCCAAACTCCTGCAGAGCAGCCATCTTAAGCCTGGAAGCAGTCAAACCTGGCCAAGGGATTTGAAGGCAATTTCCAACACATGAGGTTAAAAGGGGAAGATGAAGCCACATTCAGCTCAGAAGAAAAACTAGATCTTAGGAGTTTTGTTTTAGGTTGGATTTATCAAGTGTTATTTTTATCTAAACCAGAAAACCTCATGTTTCTGAGATGTGAAATTTCCCTGAATTTTCTCCTAGAAACATTGACTAAGTTTGTCAATCTACAAGTAACTGTTACTGTGGAAACCCCTTCATGCACCATTGCTCTTTATTTCTGGATTTTGGCTACAGTACCTTTCACAGGGAATTCAGCTGGTACTTCATTGAGACAGAAGCAGACCTACTACAGTAAGAGTTACCTCATTCTTTACACAACGTTTCCCCTTTACATAAGTACAGGAAACAACCATGAATTCTTAAAATGCAGATATCATGAATCACAGTCTCTTCTCACCTCCAAAATATGTTTCTCATTTAAATACTAGTTCTACCATCTCTACTCTACAATGCACTGCTGAAAAACAAGGGAAACTTTGCCTGCGCTGTATCAGACAATGTATTACTTTTGTCTGTTAAGGACAATTGATTTCTGAGGCAGCTTATGAGTCAGTCCATTGCCATACCCACTGCAGGAACTAGGGCTTGGACACCATTCCAAGTACTCCCTGCAAAAAATTTATCTACTCCCTTTCTGGTTTATTGGTTGCATCAGACTTTTTTACCTTCATCAGAAACTCTGGGCTTCATAATCATTTTGACAGACAATAAAACAGGCAGAAAGTGTAAACACCAGGAGCACATGTCAAGATGCTGAGTGCTGTTAGAAAGTGGCTAGCTCCATTCGTAGAAACAATCTCGCAGGAACACTTCCAGTGCTCCAGCTCCCAGGGAGGGCTGCTGTATTTTCAAAACAACAGGTATGTTTAGAAATGTTTGGATCACAACAACCCCATGCAACGCAACAGACTTGGTGAAGAGTGGCTGGAAAGCTGCATGGCA
>NW_009260836.1:868705-871209 GCF_000687185.1 Egretta garzetta | reverse complement strand
GGGATCTGGGAGATAAGTCATGTGAGATGCAGCATGAAGAGGATTTGCAAAAAAAGGATTCAAAACAGTTGAAAACAGTTGATGCAGGCAGACGTTAATAAACAGTATTACTTCAATCGACATTTCTAGATGTTAATTTTTGTGTTGTCCCTTCAAGGCACATTACACAAGAAGTCACTATCATGATCCAAGTTTTCCCTAAGCACAAGAGCTCCCACAGCCTCAGAGCCCTCTGTCTCCTTCCTTCAGGGCCTGCCTTGCTCTGGGAGTTTGGGGCAGCTGACTCTGTTTCCTCTCTCCCTGAGCAAGGCACTGTACCAAGGACAAGGTGAACAGGCAGGCTCTCTCCCTGCTGCCCACCTGCACTCATAACATACAATGAAAAATAAATGGCAAGGAAACAAACTGACCTGGTGTTATCAGTTATGTGGCATCACTGCTGTTTTCAGAGATTGGACCTTTCTGAACTCATCTGAGGACTCTTCAGCTGCAAAGCCAGTGACCTCATTTGTCACCCCTCGAATGCCTCCCTCCTTGTGGACCTTGTGGCTGACGTACATCTTTGTTTAACAAGACATCCAGCTTTGAAGAAGGAGGAAAAGATTACTGATAGTGATGTGAACTCAGAGCAGGCATAAGTCACCTTTCCAGGAGAGCTCAGCTCTGATTAAAGCACATTTAAAAAATGTGCCCTTCCCAAGAGTTCACCTTGTAACATTCCTCGTTACATTTTCCAGACCAGATCGGTGCGTGACGCACCAGCAAGAAAATATGCCTACAATTTTGCATGTAAAAACAATTAAAAAAAGGAAAGAGTTTTTTGTCTGTTGATGGGAAAACCATAAACCTTCGCTGCTTAGTTAAAAGGTACACCAATTCATTTAACTACATTATTAAAAATTCTACAGCCTGTGTGATACAAGATGTCAAAATAAATGATACAGCAAGTCTCTGCTGTCTTAAAAAAACGTTGTTGATGGAAGAGAAGTAGATCAGGGACAACTAGAGCAAGGCCAGATTATGAAAAAGGGTGGGGCTTTATTATTTTATTTTTAAAAAAATCAATACTTTAAGGTGCAGCGTTGCTAATATTAAAAAAAAAAAAGCAGATTTCTCTGTGTTCCTATGCATGTGGCAGAGTGAGACTGAGTACTATTTTGAGAATATGATGGTGCTTCTTAGATGTCATTAACTTCAGCAGGTCAGCAAAAAATGGGTTTGCAGGATTGGGATCAGACCCTGATTTGTTCTCTTCCGCAAAAAAAAAAAAAAGTTTCAAAGAAGAAAAAAAACATTTTTGAACTTTGGTGACAAAGAACCAAAGCAGTTTCTCAAAACAAGTCTTACTGTAGTCTTTGAAAGCTTCTGTATCACTAATCAGAATGTCACAGCTGAAGGAGCGTTGTACTGTTTTGTAACCTACCATATGAATTCTGGTGCCCAGCCACAGGTTAAATGCACACAATGAAATTCTCTTTCCTCCCACTGCCAGTTCTGTCACTCACTACACTGAAGTCCACAAAAATTCAATATGACTCAGAATATGTAGGCTGTGGCTAAGCACAGAAAGTTCATTCAAAATTGATTTTCTTTCAGGCATCCCTGATATTCCCTGCTTCAATTGCTCACCTACTGTACAGTTGAGTGAACACTTAAGGAAGTTGCAAAGCAATGCAGCCTGTCGGGGACATGAAGGAATGTAGAGCAGGATAATCACAACATCATCAACCCAATTCTCCAAGGTAGCTGGCCAATAATGCTGTTCTAATTGAATAACTTATCCACAGCTATTTCCCTTGGGAAAGCCTACGGCTTAGGCTCTCTGTGTAGGCAGATGGTGCAGCATACACAATGAAACCTGTAATTTTCTCTCACTACTGGGCATGTTAACAGTGAGCTGTTTTCCCAGTTCTGCTAGCCCGTTAATATTTTATTTTAACCGTTTTCTTCAAGTTATTATGCGCCATGCAGCAGAGAATGGAGAAATCTGTGATACATTTCATATTTATCTTACAGCCAGCTCACTAAGCTACCCCATGCTCATTAAGGCTTCTGCTTTGCTAATCAACAATTGTATATGTCATCATCAGGTATATGCTGAAATTAAAGTGTCATAATTAAAAACAAAGGTGCATGAGTCATCGGAGCCCTGATTTACTAACTAGCAGCAAAGCATAACAAATAGGCTGCAAGTGAATTCTGAATCTGCGGGGCTGTTCCTTAAAACATGCACTAACGAGCGTGTACCAAGCATATTTCTGACTCTGAGAAAGCTGTCCTGATCTTGCATTCCAAACTACGTGTCTTAGCAATGTACTGCCATCCCCTCGTCCTTAAACACTGGAACCGCAGCATAATCCTCAGCAGCAAAAGCGGTTGAAAGGCAAACTCAGTCTGGGAGGGCAAGGCAGCAGAGACAGCCCATCAACAGCGTAACAACATGACAGATGACAGACCCAGAGGCAAATCCAGGCCTGCCAGCAGATCAGCCTGTGGAGCATGCC
>NW_009260836.1:857003-867275 GCF_000687185.1 Egretta garzetta | reverse complement strand
CGGTTCAGAAAAAAGGGAGGATGGGATCTGGGAGATAAGTCATGTGAGATGCAGCATGAAGAGGATTTGCAAAAAAAGGATTCAAAACAGTTGAAAATAGTTGATGCAGGCAGACGTTAATAAACAGTATTACTTCAATTGACATTTCTAGATGTTAATTTTTGTGTTGTCCCTTCAAGGCACATTACACAAGAAGTCACTATCATGATCCAAATTTTCCCTAAGCACAAGAGCTCCCACAGCCTCAGAGCCCTCTGTCTCCTTCCTTCAGGGCCTGCCTTGCTCTGGGAGTTTGGGGCAGCTGACTCTGTTTCCTCTCTCCCTGAGCAAGGCACTGTACCAAGGACAAGGTGAACAGGCAGGCTCTCTCCCTGCTGCCCACCTGCACTCATAACATACAATGAAAAATAAATGGCAAGGAAACAAACTGACCTGGTGTTATCAGTTTTGTGGCATCACTGCTGTTTTCAGAGATTGGACCTTTCTGAACTCATCTGAGGACTCTTCAGCTGCAAAGCCAGTGACCTCATTTGTCACCCCTCGAATGCCTCCCTCCTTGTGGACCTTGTGGCTGACGTACATCTTTGTTTAACAAGACATCCAGCTTTGAAGAAGGAGGAAAAGATTACTGATAGTGATGTGAACTCAGAGCAGGCATAAGTCACCTTTCCAGGAGAGCTCAGCTCTGATTAAAGCACATTTAAAAAATGTGCCCTTCCCAAGAGTTCACCTTGTAACATTCCTCGTTACATTTTCCAGACCAGATCGGTGCGTGACGCACCAGCAAGAAAATATGCCTACAATTTTGCATGTAAAAACAATTAAAAAAAGGAAAGAGTTTTTTGTCTGTTGATGGGAAAACCATAAACCTTCGCTGCTTAGTTAAAAGGTACACCAATTCATTTAACTACATTATTAAAAATTCTACAGCCTGTGTGATACAAGATGTCAAAATAAATGATACAGCAAGTCTCTGCTGTCTTAAAAAAACGTTGTTGATGGAAGAGAAGTAGATCAGGGACAACTAAAGCAAGACCAGATTATGAAAAAGGGTGGGGATTTATTATTTTATTTAAAAAAAAATCAATACTTTAAGGTGCAGCGTTGCTAATATTAAAAAAAAAAAGCAGATTTCTCTGTGTTCCTATGCATGTGGCAGAGTGAGACTGAGTACTATTTTGAGAATATGATGGTGCTTCTTAGATGTCATTAACTTCAGCAGGTCAGCAAAAAATGGGTTTGCAGGATTGGGATCAGACCCTGATTTGTTCTCTTCCGCAAAAAAAAAAAAAAGTTTCAAAGAAGAAAAAAAACATTTTTGAACTTTGGTGACAAAGAACCAAAGCAGTTTCTCAAAACAAGTCTTACTGTAGTCTTTGAAAGCTTCTGTATCACTAATCAGAATGTCACAGCTGAAGGAGCGTTGTACTGTTTTGTAACCTACCATATGAATTCTGGTGCCCAGCCACAGGTTAAATGCACACAATGAAATTCTCTTTCCTCCCACTGCCAGTTCTGTCACTCACTACACTGAAGTCCACAAAAATTCAATATGACTCAGAATATGTAGGCTGTGGCTAAGCACAGAAAGTTCATTCAAAATTGATTTTCTTTCAGGCATCCCTGATATTCCCTGCTTCAATTGCTCACCTACTGTACAGTTGAGTGAACACTTAAGGAAGTTGCAAAGCAATGCAGCCTGTCGGGGACATGAAGGAATGTAGAGCAGGATAATCACAACATCATCAACCCAATTCTCCAAGGTAGCTGGCCAATAATGCTGTTCTAATTGAATAACTTATCCACAGCTATTTCCCTTGGGAAAGCCTACGGCTTAGGCTCTCTGTGTAGGCAGATGGTGCAGCATACACAATGAAACCTGTAATTTTCTCTCACTACTGGGCATGTTAACAGTGAGCTGTTTTCCCAGTTCTGCTAGCCCGTTAATATTTTATTTTAACCGTTTTCTTCAAGTTATTATGCGCCATGCAGCAGAGAATGGAGAAATCTGTGATACATTTCATATTTATCTTACAGCCAGCTCACTAAGCTACCCCATGCTCATTAAGGCTTCTGCTTTGCTAATCAACAATTGTATATGTCATCATCAGGTATATGCTGAAATTAAAGTGTCATAATTAAAAACAAAGGTGCATGAGTCATCGGAGCCCTGATTTACTAACTAGCAGCAAAGCATAACAAATAGGCTGCAAGTGAATTCTGAATCTGCGGGGCTGTTCCTTAAAACATGCACTAACGAGCGTGTACCAAGCATATTTCTGACTCTGAGAAAGCTGTCCTGATCTTGCATTCCAAACTACGTGTCTTAGCAATGTACTGCCATCCCCTCGTCCTTAAACACTGGAACCGCAGCATAATCCTCAGCAGCAAAAGCGGTTGAAAGGCAAACTCAGTCTGGGAGGGCAAGGCAGCAGAGACAGCCCATCAACAGCGTAACAACATGACAGATGACAGACCCAGAGGCAAATCCAGGCCTGCCAGCAGATCAGCCTGTGGAGCCTGCCAACGAGCCAGATGCAGCTACTGAAAAGATATCATCCCTAGCTTAGCATCTGGGTCTTGCTGTGGCCAACCATACTTCATGTGTTCCATGTCCTTACTGCTGACCCCAGCTGCTGGGAGAGGCTGGAATGATGAGGAAAAGCTTGACTGCATCAACACCACTGTGTTTAAATTTTGCCTAGTACAAACATTGTCATCGTAAAAAATGGCAATTTGTGTACAGTATAATTATCAGTTTGCATTTATTTTAGCTTCGCTGGCAGTACATATACATTGTCTCCCACTGTCTCTGAGAAAAGGCAGCTCGGGGATTCATTCTTTGTTTGCCATTCACACTCAGAAATACACATTTAGCTACTTCACCATCTCTTAGAAGTAGCAGTGCACTGTAAATCTATGTGTAATTAAACCTTGGCATAGAGATCCAGCAGACCTTGTCCCTGGAAAGGTACAATTCTTTCTAATTCACAAGTATTTCCAGAGCTTGGCTTGTAGTATTAGACATCAAATAAATCTTTGTCAAGTAACTGGTGCGACAATTAAAGTGCAAAATAATGATATGCCATCACAGAAAATATAATTGCACCCATTTTTAGTCACTCCCCGGGTCAGACTGCATGCACAGCCTTTCAAAAGTGGCATTCATTTGTTCACTCTGGCATCCTAGTCTGACTACCAAAGTATATTAATAAAGTCATCATTTTTCCTCTTACAGAAGTTAGGGACATTCTTTTTGGATGATCTTGCCCCACTTGAAGTTCAGCACTGCTTTTCTGCAATACTAGTAATTGGCTCAGTCAGTCAAACAAAATATAAATGCCGATACTCAAAAGTATCCTGTTGAGGACAGGGTGGGAAAAAAGAATAGAATTGTAGAATCATAGAATTGTTCAGGTTGGAAAAGACCTTTAAGATCATCAAGTCCAGCCATCAACCTAGCGCTGCCAAGTCCACCGCTAACCCATGTACCTAGAGCACCACATCTATCCATCTTTTAAATACCTCCAGGGATAGGGACTCCACCTCTTCCCTGGGCAGCCCGTTCCAATGCTTGACCACTCTTGCAGGAAAGAAATTTTTCCTAGCATCCAATCTAAACCTCTCCTGATGTAACTTGAGGACATTTTCCCTCATCCTATTGCTTGTTACTTGGGAGAAGAGACCAACACCCACATTGCTACAACCTCCTTTCAGGCAGTTGTAGAGAGTGATAAGGTCTCCCCTCAGCCTCCTCTTGCCCAGGCTAAACAGCCCCAGTTCCTTCATCCCCTTCACATCAGACTTGTGCTCCAGACCCTTCACCAGCTTCATTAGTCTTCTTTGGACACGCTCCAGCACCTCAATGTCTTTCCTGTAGTGAGGGGCCCAAAACTGAACACAGTATTTGAGTTGCGTCCTCACCAGCGTGGAGTACAGGGGCACGATCAGTTCCCTGCCCCTTCTGGTTACACTATTCCTGATAAAAGCCAGGATGCTGTTGGCCCTCTTGGATATCTGAGCACACTGCTGGCTCATATTCAGCTGGCTGTTAACCAACGCCCCCAGGTCCTTTTCCGCCAGGCAGCTTTCCAGCTTCCCCAAGCCTGTAGCATTACATGGGGTTGTTGTGCCCCAAGTGCAGGACCTGGCACCTGGCCTTGTTGAACCTCATACAATTGGCCTCAGCCCATTGATCCAGCCTGTCCAGATCCCTCTGCAGAGCCCTCCTACCCTCGATCAGATCGACACTTGTGCCCAGTTTGGTGTCATCTGCAAACTTACTGAAGGTGCACTCAATCCCCTCGTCCAGATCATTGATAAAGACATTAAACAGAACTGGCCCCAATACTGAGTCCTGGGGAACACCACTTGTGACCAGCCACCAACTGGATTGAACTCCATTCACCACAATTCTTTGGGCCCGGCCATCCAGCCAGTGTTTTACCCAGCAAAGAGTATGCTCTGTCTAAGCCATAAGCAGCCAGCTTCTCTAGAAGAATGCTGTGGGAGTCAGTGTCAAAGGCTTTCCTAAAGTCCAGGTACACAACATCCACAACCTTTCACTCATGCACTAGGCAGGTCACCTTGTCACAGAAGGAGATCAGATTGGTCAAGCAGGACCTGCCTCTCATAAACCCCCGCTGACTGGGCCTCTTCTCTTATTTTCTCGTGTATAATAAGTACTAAGAAATACCTTATGCAGCTGTTTATAAATGTGTTCTTCACAAAATATGTAGTATAGGAAATCATTGACCTGTAATGGAAATTTTCTTAGTCTTGTTGAAGTCTGTGTACATTTATAGAAACCAAACCACATTGTCCCTTTAAGTTCAAGGTAGGATTAATCTCACTTACCTCAGCCATCTAAGTCGCACCAGGGTCCCTTTTAAATCAATGGAAAAAGATAGGTACCTTCGGAAGGCTATTCATCTTGTCCTAATGTAGGCATCAGAACAATTCATCTGAAACACATCCTTCTATGAAGGTTCCTATGTCTTTCTGTTAATTATAAAGGAAGCCTACAGAGACTAGCTTTGAATTAGGTTCCCATTTTTTTACTCTTGTAAGATCAGGTGACATATATCCCCCTCTTGGTGTTTCTTTGGCTAAGGAGGAATGTGTACACAGAAAAATGGGAAGTTAAAAGAGCATAGGCTTTCATTTTGGAGTCATAAGTATTCCCATAATTAAGAAAGGATTACCAAATAAACTGAACCATAGAGCCACTTTTCTGTGTTTAACACTACAAAGCTGGAAATAGCACAATTCCACATATACAGCCTTTGAGCTGTTTGCAGTGGGAATATCCAGTTCTCTTAGTGAATGATGCTAAGCTGGAAGATCACTCTATGCTGATTCCTTCTTCTTTCCATTCACTTATTTGGACAGATAAGACGATCCCAGATGTATAATGGTAGCCTGCACTGGGGACCCAGTCTATTTTCACGTTGGCAATTCTTGTAGTAACTACAGGGATGCTGAGCAAATGGGATATTGAACAGAACACTGGATATGGTGCAAACCGTTCAATCACAGCTGTTTTGAGGGAGACGCTTATTCGATCAGTTCTGGTGCAGATATGGTCCTCTAAATAAAACTGCTTGATGACCCTGTGGATGGTATAATAAGATAATTTTTTTTCCCATGGTAAAATCTTATATTTTTTTTCTACATTTTGATGGACAAACATGGCATAAAACAATTATTTCAAAATCTTTAATAGTCTGAAAAACCCAAAACATACTGCTTTGAAATTTTCCAAAATAAGTGTGTCAAAAAATTTCAAATTTCATTTTAAAATTTATTTAAGCTATGCAAAGAAATACCAACTGTTTTGAAGAAATGCATTGTTCAGTGCTAGAATTGTTTTTCCTTTTGCTTTTAGCTAGCTGAATACTCTGTATGACAAATTACTTTATAGGTCAACCTAAAACAAATTCAGAACTGCCAGAAAATTGCAAAATTGGTTATTCACATAGCAGTCTTGCAGGGTTGGTACTTCATCTATTGTTCTTCTTTTGCTGTATAATAAAGACAGTCTTGAAAACTGATGCTGTTTCTCCTCAGAAGAGGTAGAATATGGCAACGCAAGTTTTCCCGCAACATCCTGTTGGTTGTCTGGGGTCTCCAATACAAAGGAAATGGGGTCACCAGCACGTGTCTATACCCACAGAGTTCTCTGAAGAGAAACAAGCTTGTTAGCTAATTCCACTTATGCTGCTATTGCTATTTTCCATGCTATTAATACATCATTGTCCTCCAGCGTCTACTGAATTCAATTCGGAAAACCTACTAATAGTCTCCAATTTGATGCAAGCTGCAAGGAAAGTTAATTTTTTAATCTATTAAGCAGCCACTTGGAGCAACAAAAACTTGACACCTTTTACAGAGGTGTTATTCTGCTACATGGACAAAGAGAAGTAGTTTCTGCAACAATTTAAATGAATTCTCATATACTGGAGAAAATGGATCTTTTTGAGTATACATAGGTATTTTGAATATATAGATATGTCTTTAAGAACAGAAGCAAGAAACTAAGCCATCTGGTGCCTTAAAGTGTGGAAGGGATGTGGAACTGTTTTTTATGGAAAACAACACTGTCAAAAACTACAACTGCTTTCATGGGTCAGTCTCATTTTCTTTAATGCAGAACCAGATGCAGTCGGTAGGAACTTTTCCAGGTAATTTTTTAAAAGTTAACTTTCAATATTAATGGCATGAAGTAAGGTTGCGTGCATGGCTGTTTTTATCAATACCTTAGGCCTACACAAAAACATTTTCATTGAAGTAAATCTCACAGGTGTTGGCTTACTGCGAATTCCTAAATGGGGGAAAATGCCTTGACCATCCCTTCCCTCTGTTTCATCTCATCTTAAAGGCAGGAATCACTGTGCAGGAAACAGCTTTTCCAAGAACACAGGAAGGAAGGTAAGGCCTGATCCATTTCCTGGTGAGGTTAATGGGAGGCCTCTTATTGACTTTAGTTGAGATTGAGGGCAACAATAAAGATACCTGGTTCACAATTCTGTCCTCAAACCTATTCTAGTAAAACATGTTTTAAAGTCCTTCTTTACAGGCCTTGAGTTGTTCTGCTACTGCTGATCACCTGAGACAAAATCGTGTTTGGTATCTTCATCCATTCATAGAAGAGTACTACCAAAGTCAGAATGGTGAAACCATTATTTCCTGTTGAAAACCAGTGGAGTTGTCTGCAAAAAGAATAATGGCTTACAGCTGGATGGTTCAACAAAATCATTATAATTTCCTGCAAATTCTATAGGATTTATTCAGGTGAGCTGAAGGAGAGAAGATGAGATCCAAATAATTCCTAACTTTGCTTCATCTCAAAGCTTCACTAGTGCACCAGTTCCCACACAAGTATAGTGTGAAGTAGCAGAAGGGGTCCCCTGAGATATGTCGGATGACCCCAGATCTATAATCAGAACCAGGCAATCATAATCAAGAAAAGGCTCCATGCCATGATCCTCCTCTATATGAAATAAAAAAAAAACCCTCTTGGAACAAGAACAAATCTGTCTCTGACCTGTTTTTATCTCTTCTGTCTAATATTCCTCCCCAGATTTGTAACATAAGTGTGTAGTAAATATTACACATTCTGACTTTCCTTGCTGTCATGATTCTTTGCTCACAATATTCCACATAGTATAATATGATAGAATGCAATCTCTATGACAGAATGCAGTCAGATCAGCTAAAATTTACGATCTTCCTAATTTTTATCTAAATAGTTTGATACAAGAAAAAAAGTATAACCTGTGCACCGGAAACCATAAGTATTTGCGAGAAAACATATTTATTTATGTAAAGGAATATATGTACATATATAAACAAATCGGGGATAAATAGAGGGACGAAAATACCAACAGGAAATAGAGCAAATGAGTTATAAACTCTAAGCACAGGAAAAATAAATCATATAAGTGAATGCTGCAGTAAAACCCTGTTTTATAAGCAGTTGTGACCTGTTTGAGGGGGAAATGCGAAGGCCTGCCAAAAACGTATCACATCCATCTGTTCAGTTTAGAGTATTAGTTGGGCTTTTACTTGGACAGTTCTCAACCCGATCCTGTTAATACTTACACATATTAATAGCCTTGTTCCTAAATGTATTCCAAAATCATCGACTCAACAAGACTGGAATGATGTGTAAGTAAGATGACATGTAACTAGGATGATGTGTAGGGCCAAACTTGCGCGTAGGTACATGCAGGATTAAGCTGAAAAACTGTAATACATGGTCATCGTTATGGTGCTAGCCCCAATTTTTGGAGGCATGGCTTAAGTTCCTATTTTGATCTAGATTTCCATGACCTTAAAAGCATCATTAGGATGAAGACTTCCATGTTTTTATTTAGCAACATAGTTCTGCAAACTTCTACAAGACTGGTGCTTGTATTTCTCTTTCAATCCTAGGTGCAGAAATGCTTAAATTTTCAGATGAATGTGCACAGAATGGGATTTTGCTCCCCACTCTAATGAAGTAATCTTTTGATAAAATAAGTACTCTATGAATAAGGCTTGGAACTTTACCATGGCAAGCTGATTTCTCCAAACTCTTAGTTACTTATTACTCTCTAATCTTTACCATCACTATCCTATTATATCTTAAGTTCTTCTCTGCACAGTCTGAAGCCTGGTAAGCAGGACCTTCACAAAGGGAGATGAACCAAACTCAGATTCCAGCCTCTGGACATTTTGAATTAGAGGAGTACTTCAGTAACTTAAAAAAATACAAGTGATGTCCCCACAGGTGTAACTATAATTTTAAAATCCTTGATAGTTATGGGGTTTATAGTACAACTTTCTCCTCAGCATTTTGCTAGGGGCCAGCTTTAGTGTCTCTCTTTTTTTTTGAACCCTACTGTGTCTGTGTCTCATCTCCATGTATATATCTCAACAAATACTATTTTTCCAGCTCGGAGAGAGTTGTAAAGATCAGTCAGCTGTTCAGATAGGAGTATGATGAAGGTATATAAATACTAAAGAAAAGATAAAACATGTTATTGGGTCATTCAGGGCCTTTCTCAGAGGTTATTCTGGGGAAAAAAACAGTGTTTCCCTGCAGCGGCCAATTTGCCTGCTAAAAAAAAAAATATGCTTTTTCAGCCTCAGAAATCACAACCATGGTAATCTGATATTAAATTATTAACACTCAAGCAAGGATCTTAGTTATTCTCCAGAATGTTTCTACCTATTAAGAACAACAGCTTTATAAGATTGCAGTAAAACATACACATTTGCTTTATTTAAGAGACTTTTTATTTTTATAGCAAGTATTACGTGTATAGAAATTTGGATATCTGTTGCTGTGTGTTCAGCCTTTCTCACCAGTTTTCTAGCACACGATATAACTAGAAGCATGTTAAAGAGTTTTAATGAAAATCCTTATCAGACACCATTCATTTCTCCTCTGTGGCTACTTCACAAGCTTGAGATACAGCTCTAGTTTATAAGCCTTCTCTGTCAATCTAACCTAAGATCTCAGGCACAATGCAGGGATTTCCTGTTTTGATTGGAAACCAGGCAAAACTTCACAGATTTTTATTTTTCAAATTTATTTGGATATAGAAGGTGACAAAGAACAGAACCTCTGTGACTTGAAAAGCAAATCCACCCCACCTTGGTACAATTTTAGCTGTAATCTACTGGGTCCCAGAAGCTTAGCGTAGCTATTTGCAAAGTTCCTATCATATCCTATGCCAGGAATTGTCTGACTATGTCTAACAAGTATATGTAGCACGGAAGTAATTTATTAGAGGTGAAAAAAGAAGTTGTATTTCTGCCTTATTTTCTTTCCTAGTAAGGATTTTCTGCCTCCCTTTGGCTTTAGACAGCTATTGAGATACCAATGTGTTATCTTCTCTTCCGAAAGAATGAAAAAAAAACCCGGAACGGCAATGTATAAATCATGTATTTCCTTGTGAATGCCTGTTTTACATTCCAATGAAATTGTTAGTAAATTGAATATACATACAAGGGATTTAAACAATCTGACTGAAAACAGGCCATGCCATCTCACTATGTCCATTTCCATTTTTCAGATTCTAGGCTTTTTGGGACTGCACTGGACATAGATGTTTATAATGGCAAACAAAGTACTTTGTGAAGGTGCTCACCCAGATAGTGTTGCATCCGTATAGTGTCACACCACCTTTAAGTGCACTTCTGGATGAGGTTTAGTTGGATAGCCTGGCCCAAATTATCCTAGTTGCTTAGCTCTGTGGGAATTCATAACAAAGCACAGTAGAT
>NW_009260836.1:838037-856985 GCF_000687185.1 Egretta garzetta | reverse complement strand
GCTTTTGCAATTAGCACAAATGGAAGTTCAGATATGTCTGTATAAGCTGTATAGATGAGCCCCCAGAGTCTTCAATCTACTAATGAAGTTTAATAGTAAAAGTCTCTTTTAACTAAAGAACCAGTATGTCTTCCTTCCTGCCAAACAACAGGCGCAGACATATCTCCTTCATGGCTTGATAACCAAGATAATATAAATTGTCTTTTTATCCTTTTTTTTTCTATCTATAGGGCTCCACAAGTTATCATTACTTGTCTAATTTACTATAAGCACCTAGAGGAAACAGTCACCATCGTTGCCTGCATTTTCACAATAAACTATGACTCAGCATATCTTAGTTGCTACTGAGTGAGACCTCTCCAAAGACTCTGCTACACAGAAATGGCTGGGCACTCATACTGTGAAAAACCAGGGCACTTAGGAATTTGGGTAGTTTGGTTTCCAAGAACTTAATCATGATACTGAATATTTAACAGGTGTTCATGCCTTTCACTCATTTTTACTAAGATGCATCACTATGCAACAGTCTAATATCAGGCAGAAACTTTTAAGTATTTTTTTTTTCCTGTAGTTTTCCAACTGGCTGTTACTTTACGTGTCCTTAGTGTGTACACGAGGAGAAACCAGTGGTGCATGGAAGAAAACAGGCTCGAATATCGTCAGATAATAATTACATTAGGAAAACACTGGTTTTGTTGCTCTTGCTTCTTTTCCAGCAAAATTAAAAATGACACCTTAGAGAGGCTTGTCATTAAGGATCTAGTAATGCTGCCTTGCATGTACACCACCGCCAGGAGGCTTGAGAGGAACAGACATCTTGAGCTGTGATGAATCACCCTGGTTGTTTTTTTCATGCAATCCTAATATTCAGTTCAGTGAAGCAGGATTTTTCCTGCCCCGGGCAAGACGGCCTCTTCTTTGTGCTTCAGATCAAGGGGCTGTTGAAAATGATGGAGAGTAGAGTGAGTAAGGGAGAAAGTACCAAAAACTTAATTACTGAAAGGTCAGACGAGCTCCTCTTTATCTTCAGACTATTTTTTTAACTCTATAAGAGATTGAATTTGGTCATGGAAAAAAAAAAAAAGAAACAACAGAGTGGCAGGAGACCTACCTAACTCACAGAGCTATTCTAAGGAAAAATACCTTACAGCCTGTAAGGCACTCAGCAGTTGTGATAACGACAACCATGGAATACAGATAGATAGACTTCTTAATCCTAAAATGAGTCATTTCATCCAAGTGTGACAGTCCAACACCTCAATCACATGTAGGACACCACAGGGAGGAAGACGTATGCTCCTTAACCTTAATGGCACCTAAGAAGATCTAGTCAAAGATATTTTTTCCTATCCTGAATATTTCCCCTGCAATACTTCCTTGGTCTACTACTCCTTTCTTTTTTTCCCCTCCTTTTTAAACACCTCCCTGCTGTAACATTCGGGTGATTGCAGGACATTTACAAGTTTCTCATAGGACCTGTGAGATACAAGGAGCTTTTTGCTCATACACAAAAGCAAGATAAGCCCTTTCTCCAGAGACTTTAGCATCTAAAAGGATAAGGCATAAACAAGCTGAACTGAAATACATCTATTATATGGACAGACAGGGATCCCCCTGCTCAAGTTGGGACATGGCTGGGGAGAGCCACGTTGGGTCTGGAAGACATCTAGGTACATAACTATAGCTCAAGCAACAAGAGAAGGATGAACAAATATGCACGTATGCCCTCAGAGACCAGGTGAAAAGACAAGATGTGATGGAGTAGGAAGGAGAAAAAAAAGGTTTATTGGCCACATCCTGATAACTGAAAGTTTTAATGGCACTTCCTCCCCGCCCTGCCCCCACGGAGTAGTTGGTACTACAAGAAAAAGGATGGTGTTAAAACCACACTGAAAGCTCTCTGCTGCCTTTTGCAGAAGATGAATGCAGTTTTAAACTGCAGCTTTATTGTCTGTTGGCAAAGTGACTACCATGAAGGGATTTAAAATTGCAAATTCTTTAGCGTAGTCAGACATACTTTTGAAAAATGAAGTCCTCTCCTGCTCAGGGGATTAGTTTAACTTTTTATAACATTCATTTTTGTAATTCTTTACTACTTCTTCATCTTTTGTTTGCTTTATGAGGTTATTATTTTTATACATAGTTTGGTAGGGTCTTAAGAAGGCTCAGCGAGAGAGGTGTTTGAAATTCTAGGTATAATAAAGAGACATAACATTTATTACAAAAGAAGAAATGTGGCAGAAATGGGAGTTGCCTTTTGTTGCTTCAATACCCAGCTTGGTTCCCACTGCAGTAGTTGGCAATGGTATTTGAAATGGGGCTGCTTTAGGTCCTTAGGTAAGGAAACACTGACAGTAACAGTCTGGCTGAGATACAGTGGATGAAGGATAAGCCACTGCAGTTCCGGATACCGAGATTCCAGCTCTGCCTCTCCTGTCCTGTTGTGGGCCTGGGTGAGTCTCTGGGGGCCATCCACCTTCACCTGTATTCAGTCAGGTTGATAAGACACTTGCTCAACAGAGGCCTAGACAGCTATTGTGGTTTTCAAATGTCATCACACAGGGTATTCCTCCATTTCTTAGGATTTCCATCCAACTAACTCCCATTTCTGATCTAACTGTCAAAGATGAACTAGAGAAGAGTTTTTTTAAAAACCCATGATACACTGAATGAAAAATTTCCATAGTTGGGAAATAATTTACCTGTAACCCTTGGTAATGTGTTCCAGGCATCGTTTGCTCTGCACCATTAACTGTTTTTATCTCTTGTCTACTCTGAAATTATATAAGCTAAATGTCCCATTACTGGATTTTAGACAGTTATATTGACAGCCCTGGTTGATCAAAATTTCAATTGGTAACTATAGACTGGTGAAATCATGACAGCCTTCTTCAGTAAGTTAAATTGACTAAGGCCCTTGAGTCTTTCATTATACGGCATATCTTAGAATCCTTAAATTATTCTCCTGGGTCTTTTTTGATTTCTCAACAGTCTGAGGAGTTTACAAATGAACAAACTCAGTATTCCAACATCAGTGATAAAAGAATCAACCAGATAACTAACTAGAGTCTCTCAAACCCTTTCAACCAAATGACTGCCAAAGATTTTTATAAAATAATTCTTCGGGACTTCTGTGAGTTCTTATCCACAAAAACTAGAATTTAAACTAAGCTTTGAATATGTGTTTGCTACTGGCTTTTTCCTTATTTCCTCATTTTGCTGATTTTCTCACTTCCATCTGTGTTTGGAAATGTGTGTGTATAAGTTTTTAAATATGCTTGTGAAATAACAGCAGATCATCTTCAGATTTTCTATAAACCACCACTGAGCCTTGGACTGTGTTCTTACTTGAGTTCCTTTCCCCACATGTATTTCTTCAGGCCACTAGGCTGTCCATCCCCAAAAATTCAAGTTAATCTTCACCTCTACATGGCAGCTACACGCTGTCCTGTACAATCTGATAATTGTGGTCTACCTTCTGTCTTCCTATATGTATCTTGTCACAATCACACCTATTAAAATAGAATGTTTTTATTTGCACCTAATTAGCCAGTAAGTTAAGACAACCCAATCTCACCTATCCATGTTTTTCATTATTAGCTGCTCCACTAATCTTCAGATCAGCTACAGGTGTGATCAGTAAGGGGTAAAGTTCATTTCAGAACACTGATTAAATTGCTGTACTGATAAAAAGCACTGTAAAGCCCGAGAACAGATCCACTCAGGACCTTGTGTATGACACTTCCTTAGTGATGACTTCTCACTCACATATTTTGAGTGATCATTTACCTAGCATTTTCTCCATTTAACATCCTTTGTGCTGATTTTCTGTTGTTTTTATTTTTAATTACAAGGTTGTACACCATTGAACCAATTGCCTCACAGAAGCCAATGTAAATATAATTACCTTTATCAGCCAAAGTTCTAACTTCATAAAAAAAGTATGCATCAGGTTAGTTTGACAATTCCTTACCATCAATCTGTGTGGATCAACATTAATTGCATTACTGTCATTTGAAACTTGATTTACTGGGCTCGATATTATTCTGTTACTTTTGCGTGGGACTGAATCCCTAATGACAGGGCCGAGCTTCATCCATCTTTCCTCCTTTCCTTCCTTCCCTCCTTTCTTGTTTACTCTCCTCCCATCCCCTTCTCTCCCTCTCTTCCTTCCCCTCTCTCTTCCTTCCTTCCTTCCTTCATTTTCCTTTCTCTCTTCCTTGCCTTCTTGCTTTTAAAACAGCTTAAATGAACAGAAGGGAGATGAGAAGCTATTCTCTAGTCTGTTTTGCAGCTATCTGACCTGTAAAATGAGAATACTGACATATTACCAATTTTTCTGAAGGCATTTGAAATCCATAGATGGAAAACACTCTAGAAATGCAAAGGATTATTGCTAAGTATTGTTGTTGCTGTTCTTAACATCAGCTGTTCCAGCTTAAGCGTTGCAGTTTAGGAGTGCAATGTCAAAGAATAACCACAAACTAGCAAACAAAGGGGGGAGAGATTAAGAGCTCAGCCACGTAGAACCTGCTTCTCTCAGCAACTGTGCCTCAGCCCCTGGACCAGCAGTCAGGTTGGATGCGTATGGCGAGTTTCCAGGTCTTGAGGGCTTCCACTGATGGGCTGTTCTTCGGAGGGCTGCATCCCTAGGGCAGGAAAAACTGGAAGGTAAACAATTAGATGGCTGTAGTGCATGGGGCTGTGTGCACTGATTAGCAGATTCTGCCTGACACAGAGGGATGTCAGTGCCTGCAGTAGTATCTGCTCCTGTCACTATCAGCGTGCGGCAGGTGACACCGTGGAGGATGAAGCTGGGCTGAGCTGCCTACGGGGTTAAAGGGAGGTGGCGGGGGAAAGGAGAAAAAGGGAAGGTATAGCTGACAACTGCAACAAACCCTTCGGTGCCTAAATGAGGAGAGGAGGCGCAGGGCAGCTGGATGCGAGAGTCAGTGTGTCACGGCGCAGCTACTGCAGCTGGATCAGTTGTAAGACAGAAATAGCTACTTACATCCTCTGCCACCACAGCTATCACATAAAGGTCTCCAACGGTGGCCTCCAAAGAGGCCTTTGCTTCTGCTATGTAGCTGGAAGAGCACCCCACAGTAACAAGAGCTAAAAGTCTGCTTACGAGAACGGCCATCCTCTTCCAGAGTCACCCTACTGCCTTCGTTACTCTCCAAGGAGGGGTGAGGAAGCAGACACTGTACCAGTAGCTAGAGCTAGACAAAGGGAAGCATGGCTGCTTTAGGAAGCTTTTTTAAGGATTCGCTTACACCGCACCTAGCACAAAGAAACATATATTGGTAGCCACCTGGCTGCTGGTAGGCACTGATGGTGCTTTGCATGAAAGAGAGGTGCAAATACTTTTCAGATGCTGTCAACATATCAGTGAGCTAGGAAAGAGTTTGGAAAAGCCAAAGGATACGTTGGAGAATGGCTATGTCCCTTGGGAGCTAACTGCATTGAGCTTATCATCTCTGTGGCTTGTCTGCTCCTCCTTCCTTTTTATATCATCTTTGGGACTGATCAGCAGGCAGCCCTTATGGAGCGCTTCAACCAGCTGTATATTAGGCAGCTGAAACTAGCAGAGTTCTAGAAATGCGCAGTAAAGATGTGTAGGAATGACCATTCCCTTCCTATAGATGCAAGAGTTGTGTTTTTTCACAGCTCTTCTCTTGAACTATTATCAAAATTTGATGATAAAAATATTTAATAAAATATCATCACCAGGAAGGTATAAACTATTAAACTGTGGCAATCTTTGGCCAAGGAAGGGAGCAGTAGATGAATACTTAATGCTTTAATTTCTGCAGAATTATTTTTCCCAGATTATGTCACACAATAAATAACCCTTCTAGGAATACAGATGTCCCCAGATTCCCACCTCAAGAATCTAAAAAAAAATTTACAAATTTTTTCCATCCACCAGTAAATCGAAGACATTTTGTTAAAATCATATTGGGCTTGCAAAAAAAAAGAAAGAAAGAAAAAGGAATTATTATCACCTCTGTACAAAGACAATCAATTATTTCATGATGGCCAGGATGAATTCTGAAGATTCATAAACAGATGCTCCCAGGGCAGGGATGAGGCACAGAGAAAGTATAAAAAGACCATTCTTCAGGCTTGCATGTCCTGTAGAGATGTAATCCACTGGCACAGTTTTATTCCATGACTAAGCTATATTTCTGCTTTTCTGAGAGCCTGAAAATGTGGTTACTTAATGATTGTGTCAAGCTGGCATGTTTGAAACTCTACAAACTGTTACCAAGATACAGAGCCATGTAAGTGCAAAAAACATAAGAGGTAATCAACCAGCCCAATGGCAAACATTTCTCTAGGGAATGAGGGGAGAAAAAAAGAAATTATTTGTGTTTGGCCATCACAGACAAACAGGTATCATGCTAGAGGAAAAGCATAAATGGTTATAACTGGAATCAACTACTTAGTTTAGTTTAACTCTTGTGAAAAAATAAAGAAGCATGAATGCTCAGCCTGCAACCCTGTGGACAGCAAAATACCTGCCCTACCTGAGGACTTTGGATGTTTTCATATTCAGGTCTAGATTTTCGTCTATCAGGTCATGTCTTTTACTGCATTGCATTTAACTCAGAGGATCACCATAATATTGTAAATATTCACATCTTTTGTTAATAATACCTATATCTTGAAAGGATGTTTTGACACTTCAAAATGCAGCACAAACATTAATTAATACACTTTATTGATAATTCAGTTGTCTCCTAAAGGGTTAGACAATGACTATGTACATGGAAGAAGGCATTAAATGCATTTTACTCTTTATTCCTTCTTCACTATTGTACCGTAAGGCACTGAAAGGTAGTTTGATAACATATTGTAAGGCACTGAAAAAAGAATAAGAGTGCAGGCAGAAATACTGCAACAAAATTCTTGCTAGTGCTCTGCTATCTTTCTTAATGATCCCAGCTGAATGGAGCCATGGGGTGAGAGGGAATAGCACAAAAAAGCTGACATCCTTCAGCAAAAGTATAAATCCTCCCTCTCTGAACATAAACTTTGGAAACTATATCTGTGTAAAAGAGAATTTCTCAAAACACTGTGTGTGAATCATTAGCTGGTCGTCTATGGGCAGCAGGCTGCTAACCGTTAGCTTTACTTTTCTTATCAGTCACTAACAGGGTATTGAAAGTGGGGAAAACAAATGAGGTGCCTCAAGTTATGAGAAATGGGGGGCTTAAGAGATGCTCAGCTAATTTACTTTGTATATAACACCTTGTTTGGAAGCAATGTACCAAATGATCAAAATAAATAAAAGCAAATAGTGTTCATAAAACTCTAGTTCTTGCTTTACAGAATGGAGATACAGAACATGGGTTAAATGCTGTAATAGATAGCCCGTTGCTGTTGCTGGATCTTCTTCCATTGATTTCAGTAAGTTTTCACTCGGAATCCAAATATTGCTGAAACCTGAACCAATACACCACCTTACTTTTCAATATCTGATCCCTGGCAGCTATTTGATAAACCCAGGAACTGAGGAGACATTCTAAACTTTATAGAGTAGAGTTGGACATTCAGAGCCTCAGGTTGTTGATTTTGCCAGGTTAGTACAGCCAAAAAATCAGTCTTAAAAAAAAAAGCTGGAAAGAATTGATCACCCTCCCTCTCTCTTTACCCACAAGAAGCTGTGAAGCTTGATGACATGAGTAGTTTATTAGCATTTAGAGCAGGTAAGAGGATGGAACCATGGAGCAGAGAGCAAAGGATCTAAAACTACCTTTGATTAGTAAAACTTTTTCATGTATCAGTGACTGATCTATTCCCTCTAACATCAGCTCCCCAGAAATGTTTTGATTATTCATATCTGGAAGTTTCTGCCACCTCAGTTTTGCAGAATGTCAAATTGGTACTTTAATTCCTTGAGCAGAAATTTCTGGTTGGGTATATTTAGGTAAGCACCAGAAACTCTTAAAAAATTTTAAGAAGCTTAATTACCTTTTTGCAAGAAATAATTGGTAAAAAAGTGACTTGTTAATGGTCCTGTTGGAGCAGAGATTGGTAACTCTCATTAACAAGGCAAAGCCACTGAAAATCAGTCTTTTTAAAAAAGGGATTAAGTTTACCTTAAAGGGTTTTTAAGCATAAATTGTTTCCATTAATTGGTAATAAAAAATAAAGAGTTTATCCATTTGCTTCTACTTTATTACTTCCATTATCTCTAATCTTCTGTATTTGACTGATCATGGTGATATCCAGGACAGGGTTTAAATTCCTATTTTAAGCATTTAGACGTCTAAGGTTTAGGTCTAAAGCTCGTCATTGCAGGCTCCCTTTATAATAAAAAAGAGAAAAACAGGTACCTCTAGGTAGTGATTCATTTCATCCTAAAATAGGCCTGATGAATCATCCTTTGGAGGTACCTGTTTCTCTGCTAGAAGCTTAGAGTGACTAGTTCAGGCTTTGACAGTGAACCGCTAGACTTCTAAAATTAATCCCAGTGGGTCCCACCCCCAGGGGCTCATCTTCAAACTAGGTCAGCTTGAGAAGTGCTATTAAACTGAATGGTCCACCAAGAAAGATTGAGGTCAATGTGCCACTCATAAAGTTCTGCTAACAACAACTGAGGCTTTTGGTCCTCATTAAATGGATACAAAAATGCTCACAGGTACTGCCACTTCATTTCTGAAAGCTCAAAGTGCATTGTTTATGGCTCAGGGTACAATTCAATACTTCACAAACCTTACCACAGCAAAAAGTCTCAACATATGGCATGAAAAAAGTCAAATTTAGATTAATATATGTGGGGCACTAAGCAAACCATGGTGCTCTCTATCCTTGAGGTGACAGGGAAGTGAGCATGCATTACATGTAACAGCTTTCTGCTGAGCTGACTGTAAGATCTTTTTTTTGCTTTTGGAAGAAGAAATGTTTCTCCCTCTCAATATGCTTTCCTTGACTCTGTGTGGGAGATTCTGAGGAAAGGAAACTCTCTTCAGAAACCTGGCCAGAAATTAAGAGAGCAGCATCTGCTAAACACTACAACTTTAGTGAAGCTTTAATGATGTGGGAGTAACAGACCAGACTGCAGCTTGAGGTGGCAATCCTGAGTTTCCTTAGATGAACATTAAGCAGAGTTGAAATGAACAGAGATAATTTTAGCTATCAGAACTGTGATTTTTGTGGACTATGGTTAAGACTGATCAAACTTAAGTCCCATTTTCAAAGCATTCCCCAGTGGCCACAAGGAACAAAATGGGGTTTTTTTGAAGAACCAGAGTGTGATCCAGATGTACTTTCATGTCTCCTGGAACTGGAAGTTTAGCCCATGTCCCAGTCAAAGTGAGGAAGGCAGAATCCATGCCCCGCATCCTCCCCTTGTATTCGTTTCTACTCCTCATTCTGTTGTCCACAACACCTCCATTGCTCTGCAGTACTGAACTTTGCAGCCGTCTTACTGACTCTTACGCATCCTAGTTCTCTCTGAAGTTGCTGGCCTGTTGAGAAACGCAGAGTTTGAAGCCTACGAGTATCCTGTGTCTACTGTCAGAAGGTTATGGTAGTGATTGGCAGCCGCTCAGAATACCCATGCCAACGTGTGCTTCTGCTGCACAGGTGAGTAAAGAGAAGCAGAATCTGAATGCTGGAAATGTTAAGCAAGAGCCAGGAGTTTTTATTTTGCTTTTCAAAATTACACTGGAGTCACAAAAGGGAAGGACTTGACCTCCCCAAGTAGCTTGATTTTACTCTCTGCCTAGCTGAGATTGCAGGATAATGACATCGTTTCAGCTCTGTATCCTGTTCTTCTGGACTTGGTTACAACTTTGCTGGTTTTCAGACAAACAAAGAAAAAAAAAATCTTAAAGTGTGATCAGTTGTAAGATGTCGATTAGAAGAAATATACCTTTTCAAGGAAATCCAAACCCTCCACTGACAGAATATAGTGAAATACTCAAAAATCAAGGAAATAAGCTTTCCACTGTGGCAGAGCACTAGGTATGGAGCAGAACTAATAACTGTCAGATGGTTCTGGTGAAACAATGCCTAAGTATGCCAGTTGAGGACCAGCTTCAGTCTGTAACGCTGCCCATCTTGCATTTCCGCTGCCTCGTTTCAGAAGTTTTTTATGACATGAGAAGCATATGGGCAGATCAATGGCATATATGCCAGAAAGAGTGGAGGAAGGTCTGCTATATGAAAAAGGCATGAGGTACGGATGCAACACAAACCAGGTGAAACAATCATGGAACAGCAACAGCTAGTGTTACATGAAGGCCACCCAAGTTACGTAATTGACTGAATCATACTAGCGAAAGGCGGTGCGTGAACATAAAGTAAAGCAATGCTCCTTTAGGCTTTGAAGTTTCTACATGGTTCTTGAGGTTTGTACTAAAGATTTATTGATCCTGGTCTTCAGCAAGACCTCAGTGAGCCCTTCCTCTGATCCTTTCTGTTTTCCTCTACTTTTCTTTCATGGAGTGAAGTACTCCTGTGGGATAATGTACTCTGGGTTCTAAAGGCCCAAAGGACAGTCATTGTGTACTCCCTCCTTTCAGTTACTCTGCAGATGTGCAAATAGCTTAGGATGAATAATGTAAAAGGCATTCCATCCTTTACACACTTTTCATTGCTGTCGTGGTTTCAGCTGGGATAGAGTTATTTTTTTTTTCCTAGTAGCTGGTGTAGCGCTGTGTTTTGGGTTTAGTATGAGAATAATGTTGATAGTACCCTGATGTTTTACTTGTGGCTAAGTAGTGCTTATAGCAGTCAAAGACTTTTCAGCTTCCCATGCTCTGCCGGGTGCACAAGAAGCTGGGAGGGGGCATAGCTAGGACAGATGACCCAAACTGGCCAAAGAGCTATTCCAGACCATATGGTGTTGGGCTGATGGTTGGACTTGATGATCTCGGAGGTCTTTTCCAACCTTAATGAGTCTATGATTCTATGACATCATGCTCAGAATATAAACTGGGGAGAGCTGGACAGGGGCAGAAATCACTGCTCAGGGACTGTCTGGGCATCAGTCGGCGGGTGGTGAGAGGTTGCATGACTTGTTTTTCCTGGGTTTTGTTCCTCTCTTTTTTTGTTTGTTTTCCCTTTCATTACAATTTTTTGTTGCTGTTGTTATATTTCAGTTATTAAACTGTTCTTATCTCGACCCATGAGTTTTCTGACTTTCGTCCTTCCAATTCCCTCCCCCATTCCACCAGAGGGGAGTGAGCTGTGTGGTGCTTGGTTGCTGGCTGGGGTTAAACCATGACAATTGCTTACCTCTGAAAAGGTTGCACCATTGACCAGTACAAGGAGATGTTTAAAATAGAAATGCTTATAACATATATTAATAAATACATTCCCAGTTTGAGTGAGACAAAAATGCTTATCTTTGCCCTGCATTCCTTTGGGTTTCACTCTGATTGCTCTTGCATTGATACTCCAATATAAAAATAGATGCTTATTAATTTAAAGTTGTCCTATGTCACACTCATAAAAATTTTGACATTTATGCTCCCTAGTCCCTACTATATACGTTACTCTGAAGACCAACACTAACACAGATTAAAGCATTAGACTGTACCAGAAATGGAATTACTTCACAGCAGTAGCCATAAGATGCTGGTTTTAAACCTTAATTATTTCAGTTTGCCTCCTCTTGTGGCACACATCTGCACTTACTCAGAACGAGATTCTGCCCACAGCTTCCTCCGGGTAAGCATGTTCCTTGTACCACAAAAGGACATGTATAAGAGAGCACTCACAATAGCTAAGTTTAGTTTAAGACCACAGGCTCTCTCCGTAGTCAGTGAAGGCCTTTTTTTCCTCCAGAGTTAAGTCAAAGCAGGAACCAACTGTCTGAAGAAACAGAGAGTGAGTTTTTTCAAAATACTCACATGGGGTGTCTGAGACCCCCATGCATAAGAATTGTGTCCTCCAAACCTTCCGAGAACAGCGGGTTAGAGGGACAAGGTGGGCTCAGAGCCCTGCTCAGCCAGGAGGCCCAGTTAGTAGGCTGGCCACTTACCTTCTTTAACTAGTGTTAGGCTTTATTAGACATAAAAGGCTGAAAATGCAGTAAAGAACCACAAAGTGGCGTAACTAATATCATCCTTAACCGTAATAAAAGCGTGAAAGAATATAGGTACTCAAAATCTCCCACAACATGCATGTGTCACTGCCTTGCTGTGCCTTGCAGTTGGATGTATTGAGAAATACACACCAATAATGCAATACAAGGTATATCTTCCTCCACATGTTAACTTTCTACTCTTCTGACCTTTTGGGTTATACTCTTCTCCACTGCAGTTGAAAATGTAACTAAATACTTCACTTTTAAGAGCTTAAATCTTAAGAGAATAAGAAGTATACAGGTTTTACAAATTACACTAAAGGCATCTGCATTGTACTAATAGTGGTATTATTTAATTTGTATCAGATGGTTTTACTTAAACTTAAATACAAACTCATCTTTCAGACCATATATTGAAAATGTTGTAATAAAAATGGCTTCCATAAACACTTTTGTGTGGTAGCATTCATTTGTGTGATCTGGTAGTAGAATGACTAAGAGTATGGTTTTGCATCACTTATCTTTAACCATTTTAAATCTAGCTTAAATACAGAGCCATAGAAATTATCTCTGTACAGGCACTGAAGAGAGATTGGTGCCTTCAAAGGATGTTTCATCTCACCCTAGAACAGCAGTATCGGAAAGCTGGGTTGCTCTCAATGTGACTGTCTTTCACCATTGATCATAAAGGGAGTCTAGATGGCTGGCTTAGATGTGAACAATTATTTTTTTGGCAGTGAAATCCAGGTGATGTGAACCCCGTTCTGTGATGCAGGAGGTAACAGCACTGGATTATGTCTCATGTTGGAAACCATATGGACAATTAGTTGCATTACTTATTGCCTATAATCTCAGCCTTGCTTAAGGAGAGTGTCACCTCTGTTAGTATACATATAATTATTTTAAAAGGAGAGAAAGACGGAAAGAGAGTGAAGGAAAGGCAGACCAACAGCAAGGAAGGTTTACTTTTCCTTGGATGAGTGAACTCAGGCAGCAATGGAGTATCACGGATATCCATTCAGAACTGTTATGCTGTCTGTAACAAATTCCTGAAGGCCCCTCTAATAGCAAAGTAATGCTTTGACTTATGAATTAAAAAAATCTCTACCACTTTCTTTTCTATCAGAAGGCCTGCCTATAACTTCCGTAGTTTTTCCCATGGAAGCCAGAATGGCTGTGCTCCAAGATACTAGAGTGTGAAACACAAATTTCCTCCAGTTATTCTGACACCTTGAACACAGAAACCAACACAGTTTAATATGAAGAATCTCACTTTTTCACATAAACAACCTTTTATAGTACATATTTTCATTCCATAATAAAGCATGTATCTCTATATTACACACATATTTATACAACAAAACTGCCAATGTAATGCGAGGTTTTTCTATGTAACTGTCATATTTATGTAAACTGCATTACAGACCGTTCACAGCCTCCATTTTGCTTGTTCTTATCTTCCATTAAAACCTGTATAAGTTTACCTTGGAGGCTCTTCAGGACTTCAGCTTTTACGATTTTTATTGTTGGTTTTGGTTTTTATGGGGCTCCAAGCAAATTGCTCTTGAGCACTGTCAGGCTAAGGAGCGATATCGCAATAGAGTCAACACGTAATGGCTGTATCATCGTTCCACAAGACCTGTCTGGTCAACCAGAGAAAAACTCATAGCTTGTCTGTATGATGCAGCTACATATACACATTCTTTCTAATGTCGTGAGATAGGCACAAAGGACCAGCATTTCAATAGTGCTGTATGTCCCCACCCATATGCTTGTATGTTAGTGCAGTATGGAAGTAATTTTAGCATTTGCTATCAGTTTTCTCCAACCTGGAGAAAATGACTTCAAATGAGTGCAGTCCATTTTACTACCTAGGTACTTACAGGAAATTCTTGCAAATAAATACGTGCCTTTTGCAGCATGTGCAACTGGGTAATCGTAAAAGTGCAGTGACAGGAGCCCTTTTAATGAATATTATGCCTTTGGTAGCAACAGCACACCAGGGTTTGGAATAAACCGGTTGCCGTTGGCTGACAGCTTGAGAAAAGGTGTGTCTGCAGAGCGTCACAGTACACAGTTGGCATATTTTTTGCGAATGATAGTGAGCATAAATACAGCAGCACCACTTCTTCCAGCTTGCTGGATCGCGAGCCACTTGATCTGCAGCTCAAAAGTGGCTCTAAAGTATTTTTCATGTCGAATGAGAAAGGAGTATTCAAAGACAGTCAGAATATATAACGCCTGCTTTTGAAAGGATGAACACCAGATCTCTTAGGTCATCTCAACCAATACTTGTCAGTACAGTAACTTGTTAACATTAAATTGATTTTAAGCTTCTGGGGGAAAGTATCCCAGCTTCCTACAGACTGTGTGTTTCCATACTGTTTAAAAGGAAAAGTGAAACATCTTGGAGAAATGCAGCGTCTGTTCAGCCTCTAACTGACAGCACAACTGTCTACTACAGTCAAAATGCCTCTGATGGTACAAATTCTGAAAACCTTTTGAAGAAAACACCACAGCAGTCCTACCACACCATAGAAGAAAATAGGTAAACGTGAGTTAATTCAAGGATATCACTCCTCCAGAGTCCCACTGGTGTCATGAACAGTTAGATTATCCTTCAACTAGTTTATGAGCGACAGCACAACATTACATCATATTGACCTCCTCTATTCAGTACATAGATACCTACAGTAGAAACTCACTAATTGGCCCTATTGGCTGAAAAACCTATTGTAAATTTTTTGAAAGTTGCAAATTGGTATGTGAACATAATGCATTAAACCCCCTCAAGTGTCCTTTGTTCAGTTATTTTGACAGGCTTCATTAGACTTCATATTGTGCTGGTGACCTTCTGGAGAAATAATGAGTTGTGATTTTATTTCTCTGAAGCTCCTCTAGACCATCCAGCCGAGTAGAAAGGGTGACAACATGAGGGTGCAGCAGGTTTTCACTTGACAGAATGTTTTTTCCTCAGGAGAAGAGTCTGGTGAGCCATTAAGGGTATACAAGAATCAGGTCCAACATGAGGCATTGCTTCAGTAATCTCTTTGACCTGCCTTGAGAAAGACGGGGGGAAAAAAAGACAAGAATTAGAGAGAAGGGTGAGACGAGAACAAGCAACTTGTGCCTTGGCATGAAATCCAATACCTATTCATAGTAATCCTCTGCAGGTTTCCTTATAGCTGGGTATTAGGGATTGGTATTAGCATACTAATCATTGAGACTGTTGAAGTTCGGGGAGGCTTCAGTGGACACAAGGGCTTTTGACTCAACTGCTGTATAAAGCCAGGCTTAAATGGCCAGGCCTGGATACAGCTGCAATAAGAATGGAGGGTAAAACTGAACATGAGTAAAGCAAAGGAAAGAATAGCAGTAGAAATCAACAAGTGTGTACACATCACAGAAACAATTTCTTACTGAAAATGGTGACATTTTAATAATACGCCAAAGTTTTCCTTAATGTCAAGAGACATTCCACCATCAAAAACTGACCACAAAACTATTTCTGCATTCAAAATTCTTTATACTTTGGTGGCAGCTGCAGAGGCAGAGAGAGCGTGAGAGTGCTTGTGCATGGCTGAATGGTTAGGTTTGGACTCCTAGGGAGCTCTGCCAAGCCAAAATTCACAGTCAGATCTTGCTCCCATTAAAATCAATGGTGGCTATGACAGAATGAGAACGGGGGCCCAAATAATCATTCATCACTGTTTCCCCGTGTATGTACAGCTCCTTCCAGGTGTTTCTAAGTGTGTCCAGGAAGTCTTCACTGTCATTTTTCATGTTATGCCTTCTGAAATAGGCATATTAAACAAAAATAATGCACTTGGCTAGACATATAGTGTGGGGACCAAAATCCACTGTAGTTGCTTTAGTTCCCCTGTCATCACCATTTCTTTGAATATTCTAGCAAATTTATTTCATGGCAGGAGCATCTATTTGAACAGTACGTTTGGGTAATACATCAGAGAAGGAAATTTTGGAATGTAGAAAATGAACAAAGAACTGAAACATGTAACACTTACCGTCAAAACTAAACAGCTTGGATCAAGTACCTCAACTCAGATTCAAAATATTGGCAGTGAACATCTCCCTCCCCCCCGCAAGATTACTAGCCCAAACATAAGTCACTAAACCATGCTGTTAAGGAAAAGAATAGAGTGGATGAATGAGTACGAAGGCACTATCTGCTGCTTGCAGAGTTCACAAACAGAAAAAGAGAATAAGCAATTTATTGTGGATGACAGCAATCTCTGTGGGTTTTGGCACATCTAGGACAGAGGTTCAAGGCTGAACACAGGTTCCAGTGTCCCTATTGTTTGATTTTGTTCTCTATATACAAATAGAGTTTGTTACATATATTTGTGCTTACAAGAACGGTGACACTTAGGCATTTTTCCTAAAAGAAAGCTGTAAGGAAATGACAAACTGATTAACACCAGTAGGATTATTCTGCAGGTCATTATACAGAGGACAAACTGGTCACTTGTTTAATTTAACCTATAAAATCTACCAGTTCTCTTTTTGGAAGCACAGTGTGAAAGAATTCAGTGTGGATGTATAGTCAGCCAGGCTGTATACAGTGTGCACACGGGCAGACTCCACATACAGAACAACATTTTTTCTATTGCTTTTTTCCATCCCTAACATCTTTAGCAGGGTATGATGAAGGGTATGGCTTGCACAGGGTTTTATCGCAAAATTAAACCCATTAAAAATTCTCTTGTAGCAGAAATTACATGCAAGAAAAGCAATAGTATCCTGCTTCTTGAGAAAAAAATAATGGACTAGGAATGCATTGGATACAGGAGGTAAACAACAGCAATCCTCCCTATTATCACACATACTACCGTCACAGATTCTGCAACACTATGCCAAATCTTATGCTAAAATGGTTTCAAAATACTGGGCAGCATGGGAATACTGGTAAAAAGAAAGGTAGGCTTAAGATAAACCTAGGCAGGGCAAGCTGGTTGGGAAAAGATCTGTTTTCTCTTCCTGTGACGTTTCCTGTCTTCAAATATTATTCACAAACCTTGGAAGTCAGCAGTCTGCCAATATCAGAGACAAAACTCCAACAGGGAACTATGAGGAAAACAGGAAACCACACATACATCTACAGGGTTTCTAACAGGGAGGGAGAAAGAATCAGGAAGTCTGGGTCTAATCCCATAGTTTCCCTTTACATCCTCTATAAGCTTGAACAGGTGGCTTATCTTCTCCCTAGTCCATTTTCTTCTTTGCAAAATTACGTAAATGCTAATGACATACTTGGAAAATATTTTTACTTACTCCTGAAGAAAAGAACCAAAACAAAACATGTGGACTAGATGTCCTTCTCACATTGATGTCAATCCAGAATGAAAATACAGAATCATTCACATAAATAAAGGTGACAAAGAAATGTTCTTTATGCTCAAATCTCTAGACTGTAGACTCTCTAAAAAGAAAAGATTTTGGCATCTAGTGTGGACTTTTCCCAAAAGGATGACAACAGCATCCTTCACTGAGGAACATTTATCCTGAAGTGCTGCCTTTGGAATGAAATTAAATGTAATATAATCAGAGGACATCTAATACATTTGCAGTGGCATTAAAAGTGAGAAAAGCGAGTCAGAAATTTTGCTTTGCTTTCTTCCCACACCAAACTGACACATTGCCCAACTCATACTGGTAACCAGTGGTACCAAAGATGTCTGCAGGATAGAAACAATTGGTATTTTTGTGACATCTTGTGGCAACTGGTATCATACTTCCTTTTTTTCTTTCAATTATAAAAATTATATTAACGAATCTGGACAGTTTGTTGTTTCTGTTTGAGACAATTGCAGAACTTTCTAACCTTTCTCCAGTTAATCAGCACATGGCACACTGCTGACTCGTATTGAGCCTGATGTCAACCAGCACCCCCAGATTGCTTTTTGCAGGGCTGTTCTCCAGCCCTTCCTCTCCCAATGTATACTTCTGTTTGGTATTACTTTGTGCCAGGTGCAGAATCTGGCATTTGTCTTAGTTAAATTTCATGTTAAATGCTTTTCAGTAGTACCCAGTATGATCCTATCCATAATCTCTCTAGGTACCGAGATCAGACTAACATGTCTGTAGTTTCCCAGGTCTTCTCTCACACACTTCTTGCAAACAGGAACAATGCTGCTCAGCTTCCAGTCAGTGAGGAACTCTCCAAATTCCCAACACCTTTGGTAGATGATTGAGAGGGGTCCTGCTGTAACATCCACTAACAAGTGCAAACTGAAACCTGCCAGCGCTGGAGTGGCATGTTTCTCCTGACATCCACCTTCTCCCAAAGGCAAGTGCATGCTTTCTCTCTGGTACCATCTCTGTGCACCTCAGGACTATTTCCTATACTCAAAGCAGTGTTCAGAGCTTTGAAAGATGGACAGCAAAGCCTGCTACACACCTGGCCTCCTCCTTCTTCTTGCTCTGCTTGGATTTCCTCTGTTGCCCATCCCTGTGAGCTCAGTTTCCAACTTTCGTCTCTTCCTGCTTGGTTGTCCGTTGCTCTCCACATCATAGGTTGGTTTTCTCTTTCTGTTTTCTTGTGAAGACTCTGGCAACCTTTCCATTCAACAGTGTTGTTAGACAGGTAAAACCATGATTAACTTGAACCAATTCTATTCTTAAAAAAAGCTAGCTCATTTTACCTTCTCTCCTTGGGGGACCTCTTCAGGTGTTCACTTTCTGGAGCACCTGGAGGCACCTGCAATGGGAAGTAAAGAGGTGGCAGGGAGCTACCTGCCCAATTGCTGCTTGAGCTCTGAAAGGCAGATGCCTTGGCTGGCTTTGCTCAGCTCAGCTGAGCCAGTTCTGGGGGAATCAGCGCACAAAGTGCCCTGGCCAACCTGCATCAGCCTCACTCTGCCCTTTTGCAGAGCTTTAGGCTG
>NW_009260836.1:834672-834903 GCF_000687185.1 Egretta garzetta | reverse complement strand
GCACCCAGCAGCAGGGTGCCGGGGGCCTGGGGCTGCTCCCTGGCTGTCCCTGCCCTGGTGCCGGGGCCAGGCCTGGGGAGGAAAGGCAGCTGGGGTCTTACTGGGGCTTGGCGATGACCAGGGCGTCCCTGAAGAGCAGGAGCTCCCTCTTCCTCGTCGTGCGGCCCTGGGTCACCCGCACGCGCTGCCGGAGCAGCGGCTCCGCCGGAGGCCGCACCGGCCGGTGGCGCC
>NW_009260836.1:827530-833875 GCF_000687185.1 Egretta garzetta | reverse complement strand
TCCCGAAAGAGCGGGACCTCCCTCTCCCTCGTCGTGCGGCCCTGGGTCCCCCGCACGCGCTGCCGGAGCAGCGGCTCGGCTGATGCCGGCACGGGCTGATGCTGCAGGGGCTCAGGGTCGTCCCTGCAGAGCAGACGGCGTCGGACGTGAGAAAGGCGGCTGCTGCGGGGGGCCCGGCTGTGCCGGCGTGTCCCCGAGCCGCAAGGGGAGCCCACCTGTAGCCGTGGCAGCAGTTCAGCTGGCCCATCCCGACCAAGGCAGGAGAAGCCTCCCGGGGGACAGACTGGCGGGGCTGAGCACAGTGGCCAGGCGTCCCGCGCGAGGCTGCCAAGGGGGTCCCGGTGCCGGGCAGTGCTGCTGGGCAAGAGCTGGGCTCTGCCCAGTGCTGCCCAGTGCCGTCCCTGCAGGCACTGTGGCCGTTGCCGGGCCAGCGCAGGGCCAACACGGGGTGACATTGTGAGCTCAAGGGTGGCCCTGGGGGGCGGGGGAGGGGCACGGGTGGCCCCCCCAGTGCTGAGCAGAGGGCAGGGGTCGCCTCCCTCCCGCTGCTGGCAGTACTTTGCCCAGTGCAGCCCAGGCTGCCGCTCGCCCTGGGGGCCTTGGGGCCTTTGGGGCCTTTGGGGCCTTTGGGCAAGGGTGCCTGGCTGGCTCCTGCTCCATGCGCTGGCCACCAGCACCCTAGGACCTTTTCAGCCACGCTGCTCACCAGCAGCTCGGCCAAGCTGCGTTTGGTCATGCTTGGGCGGGGATGTGTCCCGGCGTGCTGTGTGCCTGTACCGGTGCCATCCGCAGTCGTTCCCAGCCTCCTCCTGCAGGTCTCCTGCTGCCACTGCTGTGACGGTGGGAAGGGCATCTTTCCTCCAGCCAAAGCGCTGCTCCAAGTGGAAAGGTGCTCTCTTGTCAGGGCACAGGGAGAAAGAGGGTGCACCCTGGCGACAGACTCCAGTGATGGAGTTTCCTTAACTCCAAGTTTTTAACGTCAAGTTTGCTCTTCTTCACAATAATGTCCAGGTATGGGGTGGTGTTGGTACTCTCATGGAAAACTAGAGAGGACTTTGGCTTTGCCAGCTGCAATAGAAGTATCAGCTGCATAGTTGCTGCCTTGAGTGAGAAGCTGTCTGCAGAACCCCAACATCTCAAGGACAGGGAGCGGGGAAACTCCAAGAAGCAGAGCAGAGCCAAATAGTGCAACCCCAGGCATTGCAGACGGGTCCTGCCCACTTCCCACTCTTCCTGTGATGCTTTAGACAGTTGTCAGAGAGAAGAAAGCCATCCTGCCTGCTTGAGCCAGACCTGTTGCCTCTTTGGCTCCAATTCTATGAAGCAGAGTAAGGAGAAGCTAAAAACTGAACCCCAGGCTGCCTTGACTCTCTGTGGAAAGCAAAGAAGGAAAGGAAGGAAGAGAGACGGAGAGGAGGGAGAGAAAGAGTGAAAGAGAGAAAAAGAGAAAGAGAGAAAGGGAGAAAAGGAGAATGATAGGAAGGAAGGAAAGAAGGAAGGAAGGAAAGAGGAAGGAAGGAAGGAAGGAAGGAAGGAAGGAAGGAAGGAAGGAAAGGAAGGAAGGAAAGGAAGGAAGGAAGGAAGGGAGGAAGGAAGAAGAAAAAGAAAAAGAAAAAGAAAAAGAAAAAGAAAAAGAAAAAGAAAAAGAAAAAGAAAAAGAAAAAGAAAAAGAAAAAGAAAAAGAAAAAGAAAAAGAAAAAGAAAAAGAAAAAGAAAAAGAAAAAGAAAAAGAAAAAGAAAAAGAAAAAGAAAAAGAAAAAGAAAAAGAAAAAGAAAAAGAAAAAGAAAAAGAAAAAGAAAAAGAAAAAGAAAAAGAAAAAGAAGAAGAAGAAGAAGAAGAAGAAGAAAAAGAAAAAGGAAAAGGAAAAAAAAGAAAGAAATCCAAAGATTTTTCTTAATTGGCTATAGAATAACTCATCAGTGCTACCATCCTGGCTGGGTGATTCATAGTAGACACCCACAAGGACATCTTCCTTATTTTCCATCCCCCTAGTCCTCACCCACAGGCTCTCAACCACGTCATCCCTAACTGTAAGTAAGGGCTGTAAAGTCAAACCTTCTCCTTAAATGCAGTGTAACTCTTCCAACTTGCCTGCCCTGCCTGTCCCTCCTGAATAGCCTGTTCAGCCCTCCTGAGCAGTGAAGCTCTCTTAACATTCTGCACCAGTGACAGGAAAGCTTGTGTATGTAAGTTCCAGATTCACAGGAGAAAATGGTTACCTGAAGCGTGAGGTAAATATGGTTTTGGCATGTAAGTGATTGTTTAAAAAACTAATTTTTTCTTCAGTCTGGTGAAATTTAATGGCACCCAAGTTTTTAATAATTAGCTTTCCAAGAATGTAAATTTCTCCCTGAATGGTCCAAAAGCACTTTGGTCACAGCTGAGCATGGACAGCCGTAGCTCACTCCAGGAGGCTCTGCAAATAAAACATTGCTCTTTCCCATTGCACATGACAGCTGAGTCCTGAAGATCTAGTCTGGGAACGCTACTAGTCAGCCTTGACATATTATAGAGTAGTAAAAGCTTGTCTTCAAGAGCTAGCCAGAGATGCTGAGACCACCCACTCAAACACAAGACACCCAGGTTGGGGTTCAGCTCCTCTGACTTTAAATAGCTATGTTGCAGATATTTATATTAAAAAAATTGCTACGATCCCATGATAGTTAGCAGAGTAAAAAGTTATTTATGCTGTCCTAAATTAGACATCTTCAGGACACCTCTAGATTTAACTGACTGTATTGACGAGGGCCGCAGTTTCCTACACATGGGCAGCTTAAAGCCATTTAAGATGTCGTAATGAAACTAGCACCTAGAGCCTAGCAGATATGACACAGGACCTATGGACAGTCTTGCCTTTCTAAGGAGTCAGCTGGAGGCCAGAGGACATACCTATAGAATCTCAGATCATGCTCAGGTGATGCCCAGGGGTAAGCTACCACATCAAGCCCTTGACATCCACTCGCTATAATGGCTGTGTGGACACCTAGTCCAAACATAGATGCAGAAGTTAAAGCAAGCCAAATCCCACCCTAGTTTTAGTTCTCCCTTCTACCAGGGAGGTTTTGCATCCTGCATCCCATAGCTGAGACCTAGTGGGAGCATTCTCTGTGCGCTTTTTTGTAGCTTGTGAAGTTAAGAGCAAATACTATGGCTAAAGGACTCTTTTTTTTTTTTTTTTTTTTTCTTTTTTGAACCGTCTCCATTTGGCATGCTTCAAGAAACACAAAGTACTTGTTTAATCAAGTTTTTGCCATTTAAAAAAAGGCGGTGTCTCCTGTTTGTTCATTGCTAACAAACACTTGTTATTTGAAAAATTATATTAATATATGACATTTCTAAATAATACAAGACATCTGCTGAAGTGAAAAGACATTTTAAAATTAGCTATTAAACAGTAAATACATGGCTCCACCTGTTACTCCTGCTTTCCCTTTAAAACCAGAGTGAGTTTCACAGATAGCATCTGGTAAATTAATATGCTGAAAGCAACAGGTAGTGCCCATAGCAAAATGCTTGACTGCAGCTAGTTCATCGTGCAGTACTCGTTCACCAGTGGATTAATTTTAAAAACATGAAGCAAATGATAGGTCTTTGTGAGCTACCAAGAGGTCCTCCTGCAAAATTAGCTGCTCTGTGAACAGAAGGCATTTCCCTTTGTCACCATCAGTCTTTGTTGCCATCTACCTGCTTTCCTAAAAAGGGTCTCTTTTTATAGCTTTGTCTACCCCTCTTTCTTTGCTCACTTTGGCCCTTTGCTCTCCCAGTTAGCTTTTGGATTCATAATCTACCCTTCCTATGGCAAACACATAGGCTAGAAAGGCAGTAGCTCACCCTGACACTGTCTCATTTTTCTGCCCTGTTCCTTAGGCCTTGACTAAAGAAAATGTTAGCATAAGAAATTAAGAATGTTCTTATTTTAAGTCCCACAGAAGTGAAATGCATGAGAGATTCGGCTACAGTCACTGAACGAGATTAAATGCTGGGATCTCATCATGTTCTTTACTGTATTCTCTTCCTCTCTGTAGCTCCATTTATAGGCTATGACTGGAGGAACAGCTCAGTAATTTTCTTTCATGAAGACTGTGAATGCAGAACTCTCATTTTCCTTACATTTTTTGAGTGGAAGGTTAATTTTTCAGGTCTTGCTAAAAGCAAAATTGCTCCTGTGCAAGTTTCTCCCAATGCAAACTTCAGCTCACTGCCTAAGGTAACAGAGGTAATAGAAAATTAAAATTCTATAGAAATCAAATGTACAGGATGAGAAATAATGAGGATAAGAAAATTGTGTCCTTGATGGGAAATAAATTCAAAAAATATGAAATACAGACCATTTGGCTAATTGACTTAGATTAAGTAGTATTACTCACCACTTCATAGGAAATGTACATTACAGAAGAACAGAAAATATTTCAATTGCTGAAGTAACATTTTCTTATTTCCCTAAGACAGCCTTCTAGCACTTTTATTGGAGGCTGTTGTATTAGATTGTCAGGCTTATTACCATTTTAAAGATATGCCAAAACCTTCTAAATAGAATTTTAATAAGCCAAGTTGGTGTCATCATCTCCCTACATTGACTCTGAAATTGGTCTCATATTCCAAAACAACAAGCTTCTACAGCAGTGGGAAAGCCAATCCAAGCTACTGTGTATTCTTTCTCCGTGAAAATCTGATCATTTTTTCTTGAGGAGTTCAGGTAGAACATCACAACCAAACACCAACGTCTTGCAAGCCTGGACTTTGGAATGTAAACTTTTTAAAATTCCACCACAGGAATTGATCCACTAAGCAATTTATTACATGTGTGAGTAGGTTGACCTTGGCTGGCTGCCACACGCCCACCCAGCTTAGCAGGACAGGGGGAGACAGCAGTGCCCCTCCTCAGCAGGACAGGAGGAGAAAATAGGATGAGAAAGCTTTTGTGCGTCAAGGTGAAGACAGGGAGATCGCTTACCAATTACTGTCATGGGCAGAACAAACTTGACTTGGGGAAAATTGTTTTAATTTATTACCAACTAAAATAGATTTACATAGTGAGAAACAAAGACAAATTAATACACCACCTTTCCTCCCTGCTTGCCCAGGCTCAACTTCACTTCTTCACTCCAGACTCCTCTGCCTCCCTCCAAGCAGCGCAGGGGGGTGGGGAATGGGGGCCACGGTCAGTCCCTAACAGCTCCTCTTTGCTGCTCCTTCCTCCATAAACTTATCGCCTGCTCCATGGACTTCAGTTCTTCAGTCGAAACCTGCTCCCGCATGGGCTTTCCATGGGCTGCAGTTCCTTCAGTGGATATGTCATCCACTTGCTCCAGTGTGAGGTCCTCTGTTGGCTGCAGGTTGAATATATGCTCCAGCATGGCCCTCTCCATGGGCTGCAGGGGAATCTCTGCTCCGGCACCTGGAGCACCTTCTCCCCTCCTTCTCCCTCACCTCGGTGTTCCTCACTGACGTTGTTCCTCACAATGTTTTTCCCTCAATCCTCACTTTCTGTGCAGAGATTTTTGTCCTTTCTTAAATACATTTTCCCCCGGGCGCCCCCAGCTTGGCTGGGGGGCTCAGCTGTGCCCTGCGGTGGGGCCCTTGGAGCCGGCTGGGACCGGCTGTGTCCGGCACGGGGCAGCCCCGGCCTCTCCTCACAGAGGCCCCCACAGCCCCCACTGCTGGCGCTCGGGCACCTGCACTCCATACAGTGCGTCTGTTCAAAAAACCTATAATCATATTAAAACCTTTCATCACAGTGGAGGGAGAACATACACTAGTTATTGCCCATAAAGAGTATCTTTCTTTTTGTTAAGTAGAAGCTAACCTCATACCGTTCCGCCTCTTATTGCTACCATTATTTGTTTTCAGCTGTCTTGTTTACTCAGATAAACAAATACAAGTTTCAGTCCTAACTTCTGTATGAAGTGCTAATGATGCTGCTATGCAAAAAGAGACAACCCCAAACCCCCAACCAACGAACTAACCAAACGTGCCCACCCAAGGCCATTATACCAGCTTGCTGTTCTTTCTTCTCCAAGTGAATCTGAGTAGCCTGTTTATTCCACTAAGTAGCCAATGCCTTTTAGAAATCATACCAAGTTTTTTTACCTTAAGAACATCCAACAGCAGTAAGCTCCTTTGTCTAGTTAAGCATCATTTTTAAATGCATTTTGCTTCGCTAATATTTTTATGTCATCTCTTGAGGACATTAGGAAAGCACAGAACTGGATACCAGCTTCTTTTTTTGGTTGTTATTTGTATGACTTCATAAAGTTCCCTTTCTTATCTAAGTACCTAAAATTCTGTCTAGTCAGCACAAATCAGCTCCCAGGGTTCTCTTAAAATCTGATGTTAAACTGGCC
>NW_009260836.1:810094-827510 GCF_000687185.1 Egretta garzetta | reverse complement strand
AAGCAGCTATTTATAAATTTCTGTGTCATGGCAATATGTTGAAGCTGCCAAGAAAAAGAAAGTTGGCATTGCAAGAAGGTGCATAATCATGTGAGGAGTACTTGTGCTTTCTAACAGGAGACTAAAATATATCTGAATACTCCTTGCTTCTAAAAATATCTGCATCTATTACCAAATCTTCTGGGAGATGAAAAAACAATTCCAATTAGAGACTTATTTATAACAGTCAGATTTCAATAAGAAGACCTCAAATCACAACGTAAACTTCACTTGTGACAGTATTTAGGTTCTGAAAATTCGTACATTAAATGAGACCAGAGGGGCTTTAAGTACTTTAGCAATGAAGTTAATTTTGCAGTTACTGAATTACCATGGAACATTATGGGATATGGCACACTGCATTAGAATAATATCTCAAGTATAATACAAGGAAGGAGTCTGAAGAAGTGTCTGCTCAGACATTTCACTTCATTTTCAGACTATACTACCAGCAAAGCACTCAGAGTTTGAGAGCTGGAAAAAGACAGGTTCTCAGAAATGTAACAATCAGATTGCCCTGTTCATTCCCTTAAATAACGGCTACAAAAGCTCCCACATGGGTAAATTTTGAAGTGGAAAACACTCAGCTCTGAGACACTCCTGTGCAGCTTAACATATGCTACTGGGTCTCAAGTAATTTTTAAGATATGGACACTTTCCTGAAAGTGGACACTTTTCTGCAAGCGTTCATGAGAATCTGGACTAGAAATTAAATGTGTTCTCTTTGTCTATAAACTCAGAGTTCTGAGAGAAGAATTTCTTAATAGAAATTAAGCCACTGTAGTGAGAAACTATTCTTGCATGTCTAATATGTGGTACCTTAATTTTTCTTTTGACCTTTTTTTCAGAACATTATCTTCAGGGTGTCCCACCTAAACCACACTGAACAGTATAAAGACCAAGCAGTATCTGGAATGATTCCACTTGTTTATTAAAGACTTATTTTATTCAGTCCAAACTGGCATCAAATACTGTATGTACTGAGATACAATAATATCTTAGCCTTTTATCCAAACTCTCGTCTTACTCTGTGTGTTAATGCAGAATCAGCCCATCTATGACAGTGGTCTTCTCAGCCCTCTACACCTTTTGTCCTTCCATCTGGAGTGGAGGGAAGGAATCTATCATAGACTACTTAATTCTCCTTCCTTACCACCACATCTTTATTTCTAAAAGGACCATGTCTGGTTTCCCATAGGTCTTCTTTGGGGAAAGTATCTAATTAATTTTCTACAAAAATGGTCTGGAGTGAGACTTCCAAGCAAGACTGATTGAGTGTTTCCCACTTGGAAATGAATAAATTGTGAAAATCTAATTTTCCATTGAAATTACTCAACCGGTTTTTACAGAGCAGAAAGAAAAGCACACAAGATTTTTCTAATGAAGCAAGACTTTTCCCAAGATCCACAAGATTTTGTGCCTTGTGGCCTTCTTCTGTTCCATGAGCTAGAATCCCTGACCAAAGTGTGTCACTTTTGCCAATATCTCTGATGGGATTCCTTGGGAAGAACACAATTTAGTTTTTGCTCTTGCAGGATCCTTATTAGCGGACAAAGCCTTTGGGAATAAAAGAAAATAAAAGTAGTGCTAAGGGAAAGGAACCTTTTTTTTCCTTCCCAATAAGGCTGGTGAAAAGTCTTGCTTCTCTCAAAAGAAAAGCAGTCCCTGAGCAGGGTGTCATAGACAACCCACAGCTTCAGACCCTGAGCGATGCCCCTGCCCTGGTGTCAGCCACCTTCTCACAAGAGTACATCTGCAGCTGTGCCATCGTATGTCCCCTTCCACCCATTCCTTCTGTTTCTATTTCCATTTCCAAAATAAATTTTTTCACCTATCCCCTCGTATGTCTCCTGCCCCTGGCAGCTGCCACCCTTTCTTAAACATGTGAGCCAGAGCGTCTGCCTGGCTGCAGCTTTGAGTCATGATGAGGTGCTCACTCTGGTCAGTGTTGGAGCTGGCAGGACCCAGCTGTAACTATCACAAGACACTTTACAGCCTCCTCCAAACAGGGTACCCTGAAGCTTCTGCCTCCCCAGACCTTCCAGTTAGGCCCAGTACTGCCTCCCAGATGTTCCCAGTTGAAGGTCTGCCAGTCCTACTGTAATGACTGGAGAAGAAGCCTCCTACACTGACAAGAACGTAGCAGACATTACTCTGATTTTTAAAAAAGGGGGGAAAATGTGGAATCCCCAGGGATTAAAAAAGGGTTTAATTATCTATCTATAGTGTCAGAGTCAGGGTAGATAGCTGAGGGACATGGGGGAGAGAAGGCCAATGAGTAATACTCTGTCAATTCAGTATTACTACTGTTTTCTATTCTAATACTGGTTTGGAAACATAATAGGATGGCCAAAGTGAATACACTTTAGGCTTATGTTATTTCTGCATTTACTAAGGAGATACATATGAAAACCATGTTCTTTTGGATTTAGAAGCCTTTGATAAATACAAAAAGACATGCTGTAAGGTAGCTAGTAGGACAGAACAACATCTGATCACAGCCTCGGTGGAAGTCCAGACTGCTTTTCCAGAGCCTTTGGCTAGGAAGCCAACTCTAATCAAAACTGATGTCTCAGCAGAAATAATCCATTTTAAAGAAGAGAATAGCTGTGCTGAAAGGAAACATTGTTTTAAAAATAGTGAAACAAACTAAAACACAGATTTTTTTGAAGTCCATTGATGCCAACATAGGATATTTCAGCGGTCAGAAAGTAAAATGCAGTAAGCATTCTCAAATATGCCATTAAAAAATGCTAGTGATCTTTAAACTCACTTTAAATTCAGGGGTCCTGGCAACTACTCTGGCCCTTTTAAGATGATCTAGCAGCGTGCTGAAAGATTCCTTGCAGACATGGGAATCTAGGTGCCACACTGAGCAATGCTGAGGCAGCCTAAAGGGCCAAATCAGCTTGCAGCCCTAGGAACAAGATGACAAGCATAATCACACTGAGTCCCCTTGGCTTCCCCTTGCCCTGTCCTACATCTTCTGCCATCCTGCACTGAGCACCACTCAGATAACATCTTGGCTAAGATAAAAAAAGTCAGTTAAGAGCAGCTGGCATGGTAGCTGGAGTGGTCATTGTCACATAGGCGTAATTCAGTTCCTTAAGAGGAGGGACTAACTGGTTTGCTGAGCCTTTGTAGTGTATGTCAACTCTGAGAAGAAAGCATATTATGTTTGGATGCTTTTTGTACTCCTAATGCGTGTTGCGTCACCTAGATGACATCATTAACTATTTCTGTACAGATGCCTTTCAGCAATTGAGTACTAACTCTAGGACCTAGCACAGGAAAATTGGCATCCAAACCTTATGTCTTACTCAGAAGACTCAGAAGACTACATCTGGTCTGCCCAGATAACAAGTGATATTATAGTGCCAACATCCACTTTCAGTAGCTTTTTCTATCTCCACAGTATACAGGAGACTTTTCAAAGTAGAAGAGATCACGTACACACATATTATTAAAAAACCAGAGACCATGTGCAAAAAAATAATTTCAGCGTTTAGCAGAACATGCATGGAGGTGACGTGAAATGTTACTATTTTCAAGCACTGGCTCCAAAAGCAGCGTGGTAGCAGCTAGCAGTCTGCCTGCCTTTCACAGGAACAGAACATGATCAGGTGAATTGCCCAGGATTCACAACCTGATTACTCGTTCTGTTTCTGTTTGGAGAGCACTACTTTTGAGCAGTGCTTGTGTATTCCCTGAAATAGGTCTCCAGGAATGAATATATATATATATTTTTTTTTTTAAATGTGTGAATTTAACTGAATTAAGACACTTTTGGGATCCAGTTTCTAGCCAAGCCATTGCATAGGTATGGCTATCATCCTACAGCAGCAATTTCAGTAAGATTCAAAGCAAAAGTTTACATGTCTTAAAAGAACAGTGCAAAGTCTTTGGGGTCATATTATCCCATTCCAGTGAAGGAATTTTTTTGTAATGAACAAATTACCGTACAGGTCATCACATCAAAACCTAGTAGGAAGGAGGGACAGGGGAGGCAACGTTCATTACAAGCAGCTCAACACAGTATCTTGCAGAGACTGGTCCACTGAAGTTATCTCTTCAGTATAGGCTCCATTGCAGAAGGTGAAACAACTAAACTCCCCTTCTCTCATAACCTCTGACAGCTATTTTTTTTTAACTCAATCTCTAAGAGTAAATGCAATGACAGCTGCAGGAAAAATAGAATCAGTGAGGTGGAAAGGGAGCATTTCTTGAAGTTGTCATAATTAAATTATAGCCATTACCAGAGTGTGCAGAAAAAACTATTCTAGCATTCTAGCATACAGATCCAAACACAAAATGTAAGTTTTCTTCCTAATTCATTAGTTTCCCCACATTTGTATTGCTAATTATAATTACTCCAAAGGAATTATTAATTAGAAATTATTTTGCATTAGGCAATTGGAAGACATGAAGCTCCCTTCTGGAATAAAAGTCTGTAATGACATCACAAATACTGCTACGGTTTTACAGTAATGTAATGTGATTAACTATTATCAAAGATACACAAGTATGACTAAGCAAACTAATTAATAATGCTGTTCAGCATGTCTCTCTATTCTGTTAATACTCTATAATTTGTTCCATCCACAGCAATTTTATTTATGGAAAGAATGTATTTTTTCTTATGCTAATAAGACATGTTTTTATTTTTAAGTACCTTTACAGGTTTTTCAACTAGTTTGAGAAGTTCAGGCTGGAAGGGGTTAGAATTAATGAATGAGAACAGCCTGAACAGTGTCTCAAGTAAAACAGTAAATACACAAAAAGTCATGTGGAATATGTAACAATAAAAATTCATACATGGTTAAAAATAACATTTATCTTTCCAAATTACATGGTGGAAATTGTTCTGGGCACCACTGCTCGGAAGTGGACTTAATATTTCTTCCTATTTTATTCCTCCCATCACCACGCTCCTACATTTTTCTCCCTAGCAGCAGAGAAGGGATCCTTTTCAGACAAGGGCACAGCTGTATAAAAAGAGTGAGGCCCTCATACCCTGGTGTGATGAGTGTCCTTGTTTGCTTTAATATGACTCTGAAGAAAACCTGGATCTGAATGCTACCAAATGTCAGGAAGAAAAGCTTTGGATCCTCATCTGAATTTTATCACTTGGGCCCATATCTATTTAAAACTGTGTTATTACAAAGTGCTCTAGAATAGCTCAAGAGGATGATCCTTGCTTAACAGAAGCATCACATGATGACTTAATCAGCCTTTTCCATTTGCAGTGTAGGCTGCCTGCATCAATCTACACTGTTTAATGATCCCAAAGATTTCAGAAGGAAGTGTGTTATGAGGACGAAGAAATAGTTAAGAAAAAAACAAAGTCTGTGATTTACCAGGAAGACAAACCACAGAGGTGCATATGAATTGTACAGTAATCACGCTAACCCCAGGCACTATGGGGACACTGCTTGCCCGGTAATTTAGTGCCACACCTTAGTATATACCATGCTGAAGACTTCATATATGGGTAACATCGATATATATAGTGCAGTTTTACAAGATCTTGTTCAGAGTTCCCTAGACTCCCTTGGAGCAGGAGGACAGCCCTTCAGGAAGAGTCTGCCTCAGCTGCCCTACTTCCAGTATGAGAAGCACCTTTTGCCAGTAGGATAGGTCTGTGCTACGCTGCAGTTTGAACCCTTATTTTCTACAAAATACGCGGGAGCAGGTGGTTGTAGCACAATATTCTCTTTTGTCTGCAGCTACCCTGTAATATGTACAGTCCTGGCCAGTGGTAAGTGCTGCAAAGAGCATGGGAAGCATGAGAAATCACACTCATCTGTCAGCAATAAGGTGTATTATGAATTCCAGACATTCACCAAGCAGGGTACAAGAAATTCATGTGTACCATGAAGGGGAAGACAGCCAAGTACTTTCCTGATTTACAAACTCTGTAGCTGTGCTTATTTCAAAAGACTTATAAGAACTGTAAATCAGTGCATTTTGGTGCTTTATCAACAGTTGAAGTTAAATTCGAAAGTAAAACAAATACAAAATGGAACCAGGCTTCTCTGGAATGAAGCAGTTTGAAAACAGCTGATGGACAGATAGATGGATGGATGGAAGGATGGATGACACACTGTATCCCCAGCTGGACTCTTCAGAGCATAAGTTAGACTACAAATAGCACAAAGTCAAATTCCCTCCTTAATTTTCTAGTTTTCTGTGCCCTGAAAATACTGTTTTACTGAAATTGCTATTTGCAGTAGCAGTCGTAGTTGATTGTTAGAGCTACAGTTCTTTACAGTTTTGGATAGGTAATTTACATTTTTAGAATTAGAAAAAGTAGCATTCAACCAGTACACAGTCCAAAGGTGGTTTACCTTTTCTACAGTGAAATTGAAAATGTTTGCTCTATATCTGTAGAGTCTGAGAGTAATTAAGAAGTTTTCTTTAAGCAGATGATATTTTAAATACCTTTTCATATCTATATGACAAGACTGTCATATTCAAATAGATCTTTAACATCTGTTCATAACTTTAAAAAATTTAAAGAAGCATGTACAACACTTCAATTGATTTTCATGAAAACTCTCAGAGGTAGGGTTTGGGGTCACCTCACCCCAAATCCACTATTAGCTCAAAGGGCTTGGTCACCACTGTATCTTGATCAAAACCAGCAGTGACCTGCATGTACTAATCTGATTCATCTGCCTGTATAAGCAATGACTGGCAATGAACAGCTTTATGTGAAAAGTGGGGTTCTGTGCATGATGTGGCTGAAGCACGAATGTAATCTCTTGTGGTAGTAAATAGCATTATATCATACCATAAGTTAACAATTCACTTTTAACTTGGCAATCTCCCAAGCAGTTAGGGTTTACCATGTGGGTAGATAACTGTGCTTAGCTATTCTAAAGGACATTTGGTATTTTCAGAACCAAAGGGGTACAGACCATGTACATGACTTTTTCAGTGACATGAAAGTAAAAATCTCCTTTGACTGAAGTCCCTCCAAAGAGTCACTGAAAAGATAGAGCGCAATAGAGACAAAACATTTTGAATTTGAACTCATCACCCCTGCCCTAAACATGGGTCAGCTGTATGAAAGAAATTTGATGTTCCACAGGTGAAAACTGAAAACACAGTTTCCCGAGAGCTGGAACACAGAACTTCTAAAGCTGTATCTGCTGGGTAGTTCTCACTGTAGAGAGCAGGAAAAATTTGGAGCCAAGTATTTAATATTTCTACTATAAGGCAGATGTACAGACATTTTTGTGACTGTGTCACCTGTTTGAGATTCTACAGGGCTTTTATATTTTTATCAGTGTTTACTTTAACTTGGCCTGAACTGAGTGTGATTCAAGATAACTGATCAGCATCAGAAAATGCCATTGCTATGTGTATGTCAATCATTAAAATTAAGAGTTCTGGCACATGCTGGCAAAGCCCAGATAAGCACCAACTATTTCAAGATTCCCCCTCAAAACCAGAATCTGCTACTACTTATTGACACTCAGGTTTGGAGGCTGGTAATAACAGAAGCCTGTGCTGGTGATTGCTGTTTCTCCCCGCTCCTTCCTCCCCCCTCAGAATTATTGGTATGGCAAGAACCACAACATGGGAATGCAAACACCAGGGAATCTTAGGGAGCTTGTGATACTGCAAGACATCTTCTTGGCTATCAAAGGAATGCAGTCCCGAGCAATCATAAGCATTATGTGGTATGATCTCTTCTTGAAACGAGTTAGTTTCATTTGAAAATCAATTAAATTTAACTCCCAATACTCCTATAGAAATTCAGTTTCAGAAGCTCTTTTCTCTGATGGTTTAAACTTCTGTTTGATTCTGATCTGAATTTATTCAAGGCTACTTTATATCTGTTTGCTCTTGTGCCAGCACTGTACTTCATCTTAAATAGTTCTTTAACCTCCCTGATCTATTTATAGAGAGCAATCACATCCCTTCTCAAATCAGTCTTGTTTTGCTAGACTAAACACACCTTTTTTAGTCTCCTCTCATAGGATTGCTTTCCATCTCCACAGTCATCCTAGTAATCCCTTTACTGGTTTAATTTCTCTTGAAGTTGGGCAATCAGAACTGTAGACAGTATTCAAGATGAGGTCTAATTAACATCTTTTATACAGCGGGTATATTTCCGTGCCTTTTACTGGGAAGATCTCACCAGAACTGTATAACTTTTCCACAAGAGTATCTCAGCCACCCTTTGACCACAGTCAGACCTTAGTCAATCAATCCTCTCCCTACTCCAGTTTCCTGGTGATGAGGCCCCACTGGTTCTTCTTCCAATTCCCTCAGCAGTGCAGACTCCCTCAGCTATAGCCTTGCACTTGGAACATATAGAAAAATAACCCATTTCTGATACCCCAGTCTAACTCTTCTTGTACAATACCCTGCTCTTCTTTCATGTTAATGTTGTCTCCTTCCCTTGTAATGTCAGCATGCTTTTGTGCACCACGACTATTAAATGACAACATTAAGTAAGATGAACCTCACAGAACACTAATAATTTCCTGTCAGTACAGGCTATTTTGGTTTCTCCTTGAAGCACACTTTATCCACCTTTCAAGTGTTTCATCAATCTGCATATCAACCGCTTTGCTGAAGTCATGTAGATGCTCTGCATTTCTTCTGTCTATAAAAATCCATTCTTTTTTTCAAAGTCAGCTCAATTTGCCACGTCCACCTTTGGAGAACATATGCTTAGCATTATTCTGCTTACTTAGATGTCTCTTATTCCTTCCTGTTTAGGTCAGACTCATGGGCCAGATCACTTCACTTTCCTTTAATACAGACCCTTTGCTTGAAAATCTGTAGTGATATGGTACCATGTGTAGTTTGCTAGAGGTATTTAAAAGCTTTCCTCCGTTTGGTACTTTCTTTTTTAAGCACTATTTTCTTTTATGAGAAGCCCCAGAAGAACATAGGCAGGAACCAAATGGTTCAATGTCTCCGAGCCAACTCCAGAAGTAAGGAAGGATATTCAGCCTGCAAAGACCCTCGCTTCCTGGCCTGCTGCCCACATCGGCTGTCTTGACAGCAGAAGCCTTAAAAAACCCTGATACTCTTCAGCCTTTTCCCAGCCAGCATATATTTAGGGCTTTCCTCAGACTAGTCCCAAAGCACTTCTCTACTAAACAGTGGCTAAAGAGTCTCCTTGAGGTACATCCTAACCTCCCTAGCAGTCACCCCACTTTGCCTGGTCTGCAACTTTTTATCCCAGCTGTTCTGAGTCGGTCACTGAGCTGCAGCTGGGGAAATAGCTGCACGCTGTTAACCACGTCGTGCTTGTTCATGGCAGAGTTTATTCAACTGTAATTGCATATACTTTGACTATATAGGCAGCTGAGGCCCCACCTCAGTTGTGGGTTTAGCTTACAGCATGTTTACTCCCGGTATATTATTGGTGTAAATGAAAAAAAAAAAAAAAGCTAAAGAAATAATTCAGAATAAGAATTCAGGTTCGTACAATCAAACATAAAAATTGAAAAATAATCAAAACAAAATAATATATGAGTAACATACGGATATGAAATACTCCAAGTAAGATTTCTTGGGAGAAGTAGTAGAAATGCCATTATCTGAATGACTTAAAAATGAAAAAAACTGGGAATACATAGCAGAGTATGTGTTGTAGAAAAATGGTTATCTCAATTCCACAGCTCTGAAAATGACCATCCGATTTAAAGAGATGGAAGGGTTATGAAGTTTTTCATTATTACTAGTGCTTGCACTGAGAGTAAAAGAAAATACCAAAAAAAGAGTCCTTTTATTTGAAGATTAAAATTCTGACGATTTCATGTCTCATAAAGATACTTTTACTTTTTCTCCCCCTCAATTTCACTTATTTGTGGAATATTGTCTAACATAAAAACTTATTTCTTCTCTCTGTGGAGCACCACAAGAGTGCCTCAAGGAATTTAGACAGACAAAGTGAGACAGATGTGTTAAACAGATTGACGCCATGGAAGGGACTTGGTTTCTCGAACAATGGTTGTGAAGGACTGGGGAGTAAGTGGAACAGAGTCTTGGCTGGATTGAGCTGGAGGAGGGAGACTTCTATCTTCTTGTAAGGGAAAGCAACAAAAATCATGTATTCTACTTTGATAAACTGATGCCTTAATTGCCAACTTTTCTGACTATTCTAACTGCATATTCCTCACACTGGCACACAGCTCAAAGCTGTCCTCAGCAATAAATAAGCACTGCAATTTTACTTCAGCCTTTAAATTTAATGGACTAAACACAAGTGAAACACTTACCAACTGAATGAAGTAGCAACCATACTTTCTCCTAGTGGTTTCCCTTACCTGCTGCATGGCTGGAGCAAAAGTGCCCATACAGGTGAATGGCAATGCACAGTGTCACACCGACAATATGCCTGACAGCGCCTGCCTGGTAGCTTTAGGTTTACCATTAGTGAGCTCCACAGTATTTGTATGGAACAGAAATAGTAGTGAAGTCCTCATGGGAAAGAAAGTGACAAAACCCCAGCTTGAGCAGGAGACATTGAAGCAGATGACCTCCAGATGACCTTCCAAACTCAACCATTCCATGAAAAGGTGGCTTTATGTCCAACTATGGGAATGCATGTGATCTACTACATACACCTTCTTTCTCAGAACAAGTCAAGAGTGGACAAGGAATAAGCTTTTGTCCAATGAAGTGTCTGGAAGTTGCAGTCTGTATTCAGTAGCCAAATGGTTTTGGTGAGCCACATATAGGTCTCATCCAAATCATAACATCACTGGATTAAATTACTGCTTTGAAAAGGTGTAATTAATCTCCTTTATCATCTAAAAGAAATTAAAAAAAAAAAAAAAAAAGGTTCTTGGCCATCTAACTTCAAATTCCCTAGTAAGACGTGTTTATAAAAAGATGGTTGCTCAACACTTTAATGAAAATCAAGTCTTTTAAAAGTATGACTGGTCTGCCACCTAATAATTGATCTTTCCCCACACCACCAGGCACTTTTGAAAATCCTGGATGTAGTTATGTATACTTAGAGGTGGCATGTTTATTCATTTTTCTAAGCTTCAAAAAACAAGTTCTGTGCCTCTTCAAATGTATGTGTCACTAGGTTGTTCCTGAAGTCTTTTTATTCATGTGCTGTGCACAAGGTATGCATGCTGAAGTATGTAAAACTGAGACAGTCTGATTTTTTCCTGACAGCAAAGTCTTTTCAGATAGGTCAGAAAAAGGGGTAGGCAAGGAGTATATCATGTTTATGTCAAGGTTTTCAGAAATAAGATGATGTAATTCATTACAAGAAATTAACAACACCTTGCCTTTATTATCTCTCAGAGGTTACATTGTGAGCTTTGAAAAACTGGAGTTATACTGGGTTGTTACGACACCTTAGTAAAACAAAATAATATTAATTTCTGAAAACAGATGTTTTTATTCTCAGATCATGCCTACACCTATAAATAACAGCTTTCAGTTGAATATGAGGAAGAACTTCTTTACTTTGAGAGTGACAGAGCACTGGAACGGGCTGCCCAGGGGGGTTGTAGAGTCTCCTTTGGAGATATTCAAAACCCGCCTGGACAATGTCCTGTGAACCTTCTTTAGCAGAAGGGTTGGACTAGATGATCTCCCAAGGTCCCTTCCAACCCTTGCCATTCTGTGATTCTGTGATTCTGTGAAATCAGAAGCTCTTGCAGTGTGGTAATACCCAGGAATCATTTAGCCACATGATCCTAGTGTTTGTGTATCTTGAGCCTTTTAAGAAAATACCAAGTGAACTACTTTCTACTGTCTTAGTCAAAAGTCTTTACTTCCTCCATAGGAGGGCAGAGCCATGCTTTAATCTAGAGCAACACACAATCTAGAGCTACAGCTCTCAGCATCTAGGAAAACACACATTTCTGACCATTGTCTAAAGCAAGAAACGTGGGGAAGCGAAGGCTGTAGATAATTTTTCTCTGTGTCTTTCCTGCTCCTCAGACCTATCAGTCACTTAATCAGTGCTAACAGTTCCCTTGCACCTCCACTTCACACTACATTTTGGTACTGAAAAGATAGGCAGGTTTAAAGAAGGGCAGCTAAAACAAAAATATCACCTACTTTCTACTACTAGAAAGTAAAGCCCACATGCTGCAGTGAGTTCCGAATTACTTCTTGGGGAGTTATGCACAAGAACTACACATTCATTAGTAACCTTCCTTTTAATATCCAAGGTGTACAGGAGTGTATATTTCTTTAAACAGGTGCCTTAGGGGAGAGAAGCTTTGAACCAGATGAGGTCCCTTCTAGTGATTATATAGGACAGATATTGGTGACCTATTAACTCAATAACAAAGCAGGGAGGGGGGGGGAAGACACAAAGTAAAGCAATGGTGTTTTTCAATACTGGAACAGAATAGGCTGGGACATGAAGTCTAAATTTGATTTGTAGAAGGTGGGAGTCCCTGGGAATTATTGAAGAACTCTCACAAGACTTGGTGAGGCAGAGCTTCCTTGGCTTGGCAGGAATTGCCCTTCTCAATCGTGGGGCATGTAAACAGGCAATCCAAGGGCCTTACAGCTGTAAGGCTGTCGTTAGATTTTGCAGCTTCCCCTACATGAGTTTGTGAGATATCACAATATTGTAAGCATGATGTGAACATCTTGGTGTGTTTCATGTCAACAAAATAGGGAGCACAGCTTTTTGTTAAATTATGTGAGTATGTAATAGTCGTGAGAGCCTCAAGTGGACATTGAGTGGGGAACCTGGCTAATGGTAAAGCCACAGACATCTCGGGATATAGTTTGTGACTTGTATTTGCTGCAGCAGCACCCTTATATCTTTCTTTTCTTCTAGTCTACTTTCCTTTCCCTGCCACTCCCTCAAACCTCTTCTTTCTTGAAACCTCCTTGAAACTTTCAGCCTAAGTACTACAGATCCCCCTACTTCCATTTCTGCCCCCCTCCCTAGTCCATGCATTCCTAATGTTGTTCCAGGCTAAAGGGTGAGAAAAGCCAGAAAAAAAACCCCACAGAGACAGCAAAGCTCACTGCTCCTGCATCAACTGGACTATCCCCTCTCTCATTCCTAGGTCTTTATATGCCATTATATGTCTGTAATAGAAACATCAGGAGGCAAGGACTGTGCAGCCAGGAGGTTGGGATGAGCTGTTCAGACTGCAACAGAGGCAATCTACAAGTTTGCCATCACTTGCTTTCTATTGACCTAAGCTGTGGTCTACACTCAACATGTCTGTGTTCCAGTTAAGAGGAAGCTTTGATACTAAGGTCTGGCCATAAAATCCACAAACTTTCCAGGTGCCTGAATGGCTGCAGATAGCTGTATTTCAGCAATAGATTTCAGTAGGTTCCTGGATTTCTGTAAACGGTCTTTCTACACCTGCCAAACCTTGTGGCTGGACTAAAGAGCTCCATCCCTATTTCATGCCTGAAACCACTCAGATCTGAATTTTTCCCCTGACATATATGGTCTGGTTGAATTTCCTATGAACTAAGGTTTATTTAAATTTTAATAAACCATTTATTTTATAGCATTTTCCCCAGGATTTGCAGCAGATTCTAAAGTGTCAATTAACTTGACAATAAAGCCCTTTCAAAAATAAAATAAAGCTTTATTTAAGCAGTCAAATAATCATTTAAATTATAAATGAAGTGGAACTAAGATTATTCCCTGTATTTTCACTAGTAGAAGAACAGCTGAGAATTAATTGGATTGGTTTCTCTTCAAACTGATGGAGGGAGTTCTGAAATATCCTGCCTTAAATCTTTATTAAACAGTTTCAGATGTATTCAGTGGAGCCAGGCACTGTAATTTCTAGCCTGCAGAAGTTCCACAAGGATTCTGGGACCCACTAAACACTGGAAAGATGTAGGTTTTCTTCTTGGAATTACCTTTGATAATGAGGCTGGCTTTCTTCCCTGGAGATGGCTAATCAAACTAGCAGGAAAAATGTCTGTGTCTCACTCCTCAGAGATGTCCCCAAGCTGTAAGAAAGCGAACAGGTTGTCAGTTGGGCAAGAGCCAGCAGCTGGAAACTGCTGTGACTTACAGCACTGAAATAAGGATCAGCCAAAGAGAGGAGAAAAATGTTGTCACAATGAGAAGCAGTGAGCAGAAAAGAGGTTGATTGAGATTTCAAACTTTTCTGATTACTGAGGATTGCAAAGGCCTTTTGTCCCTACTCCAGACACTAAAGAAGAGTTTTCCCAAAGGGTTATATATATTTTTGTCTCTTCCATATCAAATTGTACGGGATTATTCCAGCTGCACAGCGGTAGTCCCTCATACAGGCTATGTTGCCCTAAGAGACATAGGTTCAGCAAAGGACATTGGGATGCAATAGATAGACTAAATAGTATGGATGAGTTTCTTTAGAACTTCTCTTCAACTGCCTGCTGGAGAGATAAGAACTACAGATTTTTTGTTCGTTTATTTAGTTGCTCATGCATTCAGTTAGTTTTTAGGTTTTATTTACACTTCAGGTGCTTTGCAACCAGTTCAAACCATCTACATTAAGTTACTGTTCTAGCATTTCAGGCAAAGTCTCTAACTGATGGGGAATTTGTGAAATTTGTGAAATTAGAAGACTGTTTAAAGAAAGACATATGTCTTGTCATGTCAGGGAACTCTGCTCTACAAAGCTTTACCTGAATACCTCCACAACTGTCTGCTGCTTCTTTTCCCAGCTCTGTCCTTAAAAATATCACTTTCTAGAGCACTACTTACAGGTCACAAACAGTCATTGATAGCCTTATTAGAAATTACAGACTTTGAAATATCTAAATGTTAATACAGTTTCATTTCAAACCGGCATTGCTTTATGGGACATAACATTTTAACCTACTACTCTTCATTCCTCTGTCCCAACAGCAATGTTCTAGTAGGTCCAACAAAAGCACAAAAATTATGATTTTGGGCCACAATTGTCACCCTTTTTCCACCTTTCCCACCTTTCTACCTTTGCTATATTGAGATATTTCCTCATTTGCAGCAAGTTACATAAAATACTCTAATACTTAGAGATTCTTGTAATAGACAGGCAGGACTGAGAGCTGTTTTACCTTTAGCTTTTAATTTCTCAGCATAATTCAGTGCAGAGATAGACCCCCTGGAGGAACATTTTCAGTATGCCATACTGGGAAATACTTTAAGTGTGCACACAATTATAGCTCATTACAACAGTGGGAGTCATTTGCCTGTCTGTTTTCTCAGTCTTCATGTTGAAATGAGAGGTCACTGTTATTTTTGGCTTGATAAAAGAAAAGGGGGGGATTTATGCCAACATTATATATATTTAGAGGTATATATCCATCTATGGCATTCTCGTATGTACATGCTAAACATCCAGTGAGAAGAGGACATCAGCATCACGGTGTACAGGTCCAGCAACCACCTTATGGCTTCAGCTGACATACATCTACAAGGTAATATTTTGTTACATTCACTTCTATACTTTAAACTGCCTTTTATTTTGTTCATGAGCCTCTGATTAAACTGGTAGGCTTTTAATCTCTCTGTGATTAAGCATCAAGAGGACAGTAGGGAGTCAACTCAGTTGCCTAAATGCTATTCAGTGCCATCTGAAATACTAGGATACCTGGGGCGTTCAGATGGGGCTGGCAGCCACAACATCGGACAGAGATATACAGAAGTGCTGTTCTGGAATGAGACCTGGATGCCAGATGGCATACCCTAGAGCATCTCAATTGCTCCTACATGCCTGTGTGTGTGTAACTAGGAGGAGAATCCAGTGAACTTTAAGGTAGTAATTTAATTTAAGCTGCTACATAAAACTGATGCCTACATTCCCAGTATAGTCACTGGAGAGATCTAGGTGCCTTAGAAACCTACATTTAGGCAGAAAGCACTTCAGGTCCTTAGAAGCCTCTAGTTACTTGTTTATCTCTATTATATAAGCAGTGAATATATGCACTTAAATCTGGATTTATCTGTCCTAAGTTTAACTATCTAAAGACTGTAGTCATTTAAAGGACTTTGAAAGTTGGATTCAGCTCCATAGTTCGGTAGCTACTGCTATGAGAGATAACTTAGGTTAATCAGGACAACTGCATGGGCATGACAGACAAGAGACAGGACCTGTGTGAAACCTGCACCCTGTTCGAACAGCAGCTAGAAACTAATCCACTGACAGATCCTATGGTATTTCAAATGGCACTAGGTGGTTGTATTTAGGTGACTGAATCCCTCCCTTCATGTGATGTAAGTGTCTAAGCTCTATAATCAGTGGAGACCTTATCGCCCTCTACAACTACCTGAAAGAAGGCTGTAGTGAGGTGGGGGTCGGCCTCTTCTCCCTGGTAACAGGCAATAGGATGAGGGGAAATGGTCTGAAGTTGCGCCAGGGCAGTTTTAGGTTAGACATTAGGAAAAATTTCTTCCCCCAAAGGGTTGTCAGGCACTGGAAGGGGTTGCCCAGGGAGGTGGTCGAGTCCCCACTGCTGGAGGTATTTAAAAGCCGGATAGACGAGGTGCTCAGGGACATGGTTTAGTGGTGGGATGGCAGGGTTAGGTTAACAGCTGGACTTGATGATCTTAAAGGTCTTTTCCAACCTAAATGATTCTATGATTCTATGTTCTAAGGCTTGATTCAGGCAACTAGACAAGCATCTACTGCTGTCTGAGGTGTCCCAGGTTACCTAAGACATCCTCATCCTCATGGGGCTGGCCTACAAGAGACCCTTGCCTTTCCCAAGTGGCCACTGTAGATTAGGAGAGATACTTTAGGGAACCAAATGGTTTCTGTTTAGTTAAAGAAATTGAGCTCTAGGTCTTCACTCACTATACTGGGAGCTAAAACTGTATTGTAGTCATATAAAGTTAGTTGTCTGAACACATAGCTCAATCTCTCCTCAGGTTTCATCTTTCACTAGCATTTCTTGCTCTCTAAGAAAGGGACAGATTAGCTAGAGGAGGAGGACTTAAAAACCCTTTAGGCCTAGATACTTAGCTCACACATTAGTACTTACAGTGTAGACTACTGAATTCCAATGTCTGAATCTGAAAATAAATCCCACCTCTTATTTAAGCTGTTTGCTACAGTCCTTCATGTGCCTGGAAATGGTTTCCAGGATTTGTAGCTTCATCACTTTCCCAAGGATCAAGGTGAGGCTGGCCAGCCTGTAGTTTCCAAGATTCTCCTTCTTGCCCTTCTGGAAACTACTTTCTTCCAGTCTTCAAGAAGCCCTCATGATCACCATGATCTTTCCAAAGTCATAGACTGGCCTCACATTGACATCAGTCAAATCCCTTAGCACTTGTGCGTGCCTCCCATGAAATCACCTGTGTATGCCTAATTAATTTCTACATCCCCTAAACTGATCCTCCTCCACTGAGGGTAAGTCTTTCCTGCTCCAGACTTTGGCCTGGTCTCAGGGGCTTGGCATTCCCGAAGGGCCGTGTTAA